>NW_022983060.1:0-21579 GCF_902652985.1 Pecten maximus
GAGGTATTCCCATGTTGGACCCATATATGAAGTTTGGTCAGCTGACAAAAAGTGAACATACATACGTACGTACTTACGTACCTACGTACGAACGGAAAGCTATATCCCCTCCCCGACTTTCGTCGTGAAGGGATAATTAAGCGATACACGATGGCATGTTCTTTCATAATGTTAAAAAAGATAGTTAATACATAATGTACATGAACATTCTGTTCCATATTTTTCAACAATATGTTTAGGGTGTGAAGATAAATTCAAACATGGATAATCTTTTATGTGTTTGTATTGAATTGGTTAATTTACAGCACTTGAACTCTCAAATAACTAGCAAAAATACACACAAAATAGAAAGGCCCCCGGGATATAACATCTTTTAAGGTATTTATTTGCAATTCGAAAATTTTTACTTAAGTCATTGTTAAATTACCTGATATTTTCTTTTCTTTCTGGCAGTAACCTGAACTTTTCTTTACTTTCTGAAGATTGTTGTCTGTATACATCTCTCTGTTGTTTGACATGGTTGACCTGATTGACCTGGTTGACCTGGTTGACATGGCTGCTATATTCCTCCAATACTTATTTCTTCCCATCATCATTTGCTGTACCAGTCACAGAAAATTTATGTGAAAAGTTTTGCTACAAGTTGCACAAGTCTGTACATGGTTTCCTGACTGTAATGTATGGACATAAATCATGCCATACTCTTTGAAATGTACAAAGACTTACTCATCGAAACTTCATGTCAACAGCCAAAGACTTACTTGTCAAAACTTCATGTCAACAGGCCAGGGTGTCATACTTTGTCCAAGGCAGTTGTATCTGAGGGAAGAGGAAGCACCTTTTCTGACTTGTAATTTGGTAGTCTACCAAGAAAAGGCAAAGTATTGTCTTTAGCATATTTAGTCAACAAGAGGCCCATGGGCTTTAACGGCCTGAAAAGTAACATGATAGTCACGCTAAAAACCAAGAAAAGATATTTTAAAAGGTTACTGTCAATAAATACAATTTTGATTTTAAAATATACTAATGTGTACAAATAGCTTAGCACATTTCAGAATAAGGAGACATTATTGTGGAATATGTATTCCTACTTGTCTACTTTGAAAAGTAAATGGCTTAATTGTAGCAAATCTGTCTGAAACTGAACAACACTTACAGACCAGTGTGAAACAATCAAAGGGAGATCATTAAATAAAGGACAAGAGCAGAGTTATGTCCCTTACATGAGAGACTGATAAATATGATGGTTTACCTCTTTTGTTTTTCAATCTGTTGTGTTTAAAGTGTGTTAAGCCCCTTTGAGGCCTCTTAATTATTAAGAATATCTGAGGTGATTTAATTACAATGTCAATGTAAATGGTACCAAAATATTTGTGAGTATTTCCTGACAACTGCATTAATATCATTATAATTCACTCGATATTTTGCTTGTTAAGATAAATAGATAAAATTCTGAATAATGTTACTAGATATTAATGATAGATATATTGTAACTTGCTTGTGGAAAAAAACTTAACTTTAGATTTATGTTTTGTTTGTAATTGTTTTAACTTTTCTATTTTTATTATTAAATGTCACTCATGGTGGCAATTTTCAATGTCTATATCTATTTTGCTATTTTTAAGTCTGGGGAACATTAAAAATGTTATTATTGATTTGTTAGGTTTATGATTTCTGCAGACCTTTATTACATGTATCCTCTCGATCGAAGCTTCAGGACGCATTCAAAATCTTAAAGGAAGAACTTCTCTCCATACGATATTTAACATCACGAGACAAGAATACAGTGTTGGTAGACCTGATGTTTGGGAAGTTTCCTCGGTAATCTGCCGGGAGAACACTGAAGCTGTTAACTCTCACCAGCCAGTTGTTCAATGGTGTGACTGCCTGACAAGAAAAATCACAAATAATACATCATGTCTATGGTCATGAATTTTGATGCCAAAGTCAGCCACAGAGAACTGCAGGCAAAAATCTGTATATGATTGTAATTAGAATAACTTCTACAAATTCTGTTCTGAATTACAAACTTAAGTCATACTATAACTCTCAACAGTGGGAGTAAATGTTCAGTCCTTTGATAAACCTAAGTTGACTATGGAGAAGTTGAACACTGTATAACATGCATACTCAAACAGAAAGACACAAGAACAGAAATAAATATGTTTATTATTACCAAAATAGGCACCAGACACAAGTGAGGAGGCCTTAATACAGAGATAGTCTGGTTATATACATATACTCATCTCACTAGATGAGACACCATTTCTCTGTCTCAATATAGAGATAGTCTGGTTATATACATATACTCACCTCACTAGATGAGACACCATTTCTCTGTCTCAATACAGAGATAGTCTGGTTATATACATATACTCACCTCACTAGATGAGACACCATTTCTGTCTCAATACAGAGATAGTCTGGTTTTCACCTCACTAGATGAGACACCATTTCTCTGTCTCAATACAGAGATAGTCTGGTTATATACATATACTCATCTCACTAGATGAGACACCATTTCTCTGTCTCAATATAGAGATAGTATGGTTTTCACCTCACTAGATGAGACACCATTTCTCTGTCTCAATATAGAGATAGTCTAGTTATATACATATACTCACCTCACTAGATGAGACACCATTTCTCTGTCTCAATATAGAGATAGTCTGGTTATATACATATACTCACCTCACTAGATGAGACACCATTTCTCTGTCTCAATACAGAGATAGTCTAGTTATATACATATACTCATCTCACTAGATGAGACACCATTTCTCTGTCTCAATATAGAGATAGTCTGGTTTTCACCTCACTAGATGAGACACCATTTCTCTGTCTCAATATAGAGATAGTCTAGTTATATACATATACTCACCTCACTAGATGAGACACCATTTCTCTGTCTCAATATAGAGATAGTCTAGTTATATACATATACTCACCTCACTAGATGAGACACCATTTCTCTGTCTCAATATAGAGATAGTCTCGTTATATAAGTATGCCTACCTCCTTAGATGAGGCACAAGTTCTCTTCCTCAATACAGAGATTGTCAGGCTATTAGTGCTGTAACAATATATCGATACTACGATATATATCGTTATTATTATTAACCAACTTTACAATACACAATATGTTAACTTAATATCGTGATATGTACCTTAAATTGCTAGCTATGAAAGAGTTACCGGCCCTTGTGCGCTGTCTGAACATAATCACAGATGGACCGAGACCACAATTAGCTTCTCTATATGTTTCATTGTAGCATCAAAATTTATAATAAATTGTTTAAATCTCATATCCAATTTTCCATCTCACCTGGCCAAGACCAACATCTGAGAAGCAAAATATAAAAGTTTCAACACAGCATGTTGGGCAGTTTCTGGAGATAGCTGTCAAAATGTGTCACCAACATGGATTACATACATCCGGGTTAGGGGTAGAGGTGAAATCATGACTTTTCACACAGGATCCTGGAGCACAAAATACATGATCAATATTAATATTTTACACCACAAAACCTAGATTGAAATCTCTACTATAAATTTACATTAAATTCATAGATTTCATTGATTTATTTTCATGAAATAAAGTAAAACTCGGATAAGTCGAAGTCGACGGACCAAGCAAAATATTTGACTTATCCGATGGTTCGACTTATCCGTGTCCGTTTGTATACAGACACAAAACACCCCGATATCAAACAGGCATTTGATCCATTTCCATGAAATACATACATTTGTTGAGGGGACTTCATTCGTGGGGCCTGATCGAACCTGGAAGTACTTTATTGTGGTCTCAGTCCTATTATGTTTGTTGTAAAGACGACCCCAATATGGTATTGTACTTGCTATAATTTTATTTGATTGATAAAGACATGTTTAATAATATTATTAAACACATCTTGTACCCGCGTTACGCTGATAAATATGCGGATCACAATAGTATTTGTGCGTGAATTGGCCCCCACATATTTTCTGCAAGTGGGATCAAAACATAAATTTTTGGGCGATTTTAAAGATCCCGCGCCCTGGATCTTTCACTGTAAGGGGACGGTATGGTTCCCACCACAACACGGACAGCACATTTGTGTCTTTTTCCCAGTCAGTATCCCTAGCAACGGCTAGTGATGTCTGCTAACTCAAAGTCAGAGTGGTTCGAAGAAATCTTCAACCAGAGTTTGTTGTATCAAAACAGGGAGTCGGCTAACACAAAGAATGTCATGAAATGGTCTGTAAGAATTCCTACAGTATACTGTGTGGCAAAAGGAAAGTCAACTTTGAAGTTCGAAAATCTTGAGGATTATTCTTGTAGATTGATCAGGTAACAAAACAGTTGTGTCATACCTTATCAGTCAACAGTCAAATTCCACCTCCTCCGTGATGGGACCAACCCAATTAACTGTTTCCCTTGGTCTGCGGTCTCGGGAAAGTTCATCAGACAGATCCCAATACCTCGGGAGAATAAGTTATAAAACAACTGTATACTATCAATTCTTAAGAATACATTAAAATATGCAAGATACCTTATTCAGAAGTGACAGCTAATACTGGTTTTAATCAAGGTCAATGGCATTGTTTGATTTTTCTGTCATTCATCAAGACATCTTTGTCATGGATGGCCTGTAAATAAAATGTTACATGAAGTCAGAAATATATGTTCAAAGTTTACATTCAGAGTTAATAGTAAGGTAACCTCATAACACTCATGTGATTGTAACATGGCAGGCGTAAACGTCCCTATAAAAATATAAACACATGGCGGTTGAAATAGTATCTCTTCAATAAAAATCAATCTTTATCTATTTATTTTCTCATTCATGCAGGTCGTTGGTTTTTACTTACAATCAGATACGTGAAAATATTCGACCGTCTGTCTCCTGGGTACTAGCTGGCCTACTAACTGACCGAGTACACTTGTGTGCCTACATTATGTGTAGATATAATGTTTTTGTTATAATTAATAGGCTCTGGTGGCATTCAATGTCGATGTTAAATGAAATATATTTCTTTTGGGGGATTTTATGAGAATTATAATAAACAATTACAACATTCAAAATATAGATCTACTATCGAGATAAATTGGTTGTGTATTGTGTCGGTATGTACGAGTTGTCTCCCGTGATTACGGAGATAGCCGCTTGAGGTACCAAACGATTGGTTCCGCAATGAAATCCTATAGCTGATGCTATAATGTGAGGCACGCCTCCCATAAAAATGATAAGCACCATGATGAATTGAAAGAAAGAAAACCATGTACTGTAACTACAATTTGTGCCATCATTATTTGGCAGAACATTTTCAGCACAAAATCCACTAAAATAAGATTACCACTAAAATATGTACATTTACAGTATAATATATTTAGCTCAGCCAACGACATTTTAACTCTGAATATTTCCCTTTAACTTCATTGTGAGGAGGAAGAGATGTATTTAACATTTAATTTACTGTATCACAGAAAAATATTATTAAGAAATGCAATAAATACAAAGTCTTAAGTCAGTTAAGTAGAAAATATTCTACAGTTACTACAGTCAGTGCTCTTTAAGATATACAGAGCAACCCGCTTATTTGCATAGCCCTTTTTCCATGACAAAATATGCAAATAACCGGAGTATTCGTATAGGCGGAGTTGGGTTTAGGCCCCTCTTATACACTATGTAGATCGTCAGGTAGGTACTCAAAACGGGCGCTATATGATTGTTTACGTTATTTGCATTAAAAATATAATTAAAAAAACATTATTTAAAATATAAGAGTAAATACGAAATAAATGGGTTGTTATTCTTTGTAAATGTACAAATATTTGCATATACTTCATCGTTTACTACTTGTCACTCCGAGTCTGTGGGTCCGATATCGGTCATACACGCGTGGGTTGGCACTACGATGTACAATGTGATCGTTTCAATTAACATTCATTATCGTCTCGAGATGCGTTTTGTTCCTGCTATGAGTATATTAGTTGTTAAACAAATCTCATCAAAAGATGAGGCATATAAATATTTTATTCAGTAATTCTTCTTCACAATGCTACTGATATGGTCTGGATAATAACTAAATGTCGATATCGATGCATCGAACATAACCTGTTTTGACGAAGTGGGAACCAATGATTAGATAACGTTGTACATCGTGTCGAATCAATATGTAAGTTAAAACACTTTTCTTAAAACTTTTATTACGGGAAAATCACAAAAATACCCTAAAATCAATTAAAATTTTTCGATTTTTTGGAATTTTTATATGCATATAAGCGGGAGTCAGTGTTTTAGTCGATGCAAATACACGGGATTAAAATACAAAGATAAAGAAGAAGAAAATCGGGACCTGAGAATTTTATGCAAATAAACGGGATATTCAAATAACCGATATGCAAATAAGTGGGCTCCTCTGTATATCAACATACAAATTTCAATGGCTGTTGAAATATTCTAGCAACAGAACTTAACATAGCGTCTAGGGGCTATGGTGGCTGAGTGGTTAAGGTGTCCTGACACTTTATCACTAGCCGTCCATCTCTGGGTTGCGAGTTCGAAACCCACATGGGGTAGTATATTTGCCTAGTACCGACCATAGGCCGGTGGTTTTCTCCTGGTTCTCCGGCTTTTCTCCACCTCAAAAACTTGGCACACCCTTAATGACCCTGGCTATTAAAACGACGTTAAACAAAATAAACCAAACTAATACGAAGTCTTGGCAGGTTTACTTTAAAGGATAAAAGGATCGCAAGCAATGAGCATACCTTTCTGTTACATTATTTAGGACATAACATGTTATTCTCTGTGAACAATTGATACCTGCAGAAGTTGACATTGTCGATAAGTAGCCAGTGACCGGCCTGTAATGCCTGTACCAGCACGCTGTCAGCCCACTTAAATGCCCCGCTGCCTGACCCTACATAGGTCAGCGTTAACTTGGAGGTCACCTCTGACTCCAAGTCTGTTACTGTCTTCAGAAATTCTGAAATTATTAGAAAATGTCAGTCACCATACTAAATAAATTAATCAACTTATGTAATTTCAGAACATGTCTCACTCAATTTGTACAGTCAGGTACTTTTTTAGCCACACCAAAAAAGATGTACAAATGTACTGAATAATTATTAAATTTTTGCTACTGAACAAAACAAGCATACTCAGTCTGGGTAGTGCTAAATCAATACATATCCCCTACCGTGCCCTGCTAAAAACAGTAAGCGACTTTGACCATGACCCAAAAATACATGAAACTCAAACTTGTTCAAGACAACATGGTCTTTTATCATTGTGTTAAGTTTGATAAAAATTCCTCGAGGAGTGAAACTGCTAAAGCGCTGACAAACTTTAATTGGGCACTATGTACATATTATGCACAAGATGGATTGAGAGGAAACCTAATTCCCTCCGTTTCACTTAAAACCATTTAAAGAAGATACCCATTACATATTATATACAACTTCTAACTGTTTACAATAGAAATGAAAAAATAATAAAGGGAAACTTGTCAATGTATCTTAGGCCTGTAATCAAGATACCTGTATATACATTTATCGTCTGAGGAACAAGAGAGGCAGCCATTTGAATCTTTCAATTGAATAGTTAAACAATTTACAATTTGTCATTTTTAAATACATTTTAACATCAAATATAAAGGAATTTGAAGTAAGAATTCTTGTTATGTCCTTACCGGCTCCTTTATCAGATGTCTGAGTCTGGAGAGACTGCTTAATGTCACTTATGACCTCTGTCAGACATGTGACCTTGACCTTGACAGATTCTAGCTCTTCTACACTCGACAGTTTCATTCCAAACTCTGAAACAGTTGCCATCTTGTTGTCAACAAAGATTTTAGCCAATAAAGGAAACTGACCTCCACGTAAACATTAACGACTCTGAAATAAATCTCTTATAACCCTCTATTATTAGTTGGGTCATGTGATTCAATTCAGCAAATCAAAACATTAGAGTCTCAATGGAGGTGTTAGAGTAATTAAACTATTTGTTGATTGTCACATGATACCCAACGAACCAATCGGATTTCCACCATAACTGTACCGACCCGCATCTTCACACTGCCTGAAGCTGTTCCAGGATTGTTGCAGCCTCCCTGCCATACTGACATGTTGACCTTGGAGAAGCAGGATGGTGGTATCCAAGACAACAGATTCGGTTGTGTAGACGAGTTTCTCTACATGGTTCTGGATATCTGCCTACAGTAACAGGAAATAGTCAGTAAACACATCAGAGAGGACAGACGACACTGGTTCTGTCAATCTGTGGTACAGATTTTACTACACATTGTATACAATGATGGCATGATGTATTCATATCACCTATTACAACCTGAGACATTTAGCAAGAAAGTATGGCAGAAAAATAATCGTTTCTGTGTGATGTAGACAAAGATATCTCAACCCTCTGGATAAGATTTTTCTTTAAATTTAATAGGAAATTATCACCCCTGTGATGTAGACTAATAGAATCTTTCACCCCCTTGGGGGTGAGACAGGGGATTCTCAACGTGAGGGGAAGATTATTAAGTTGCCAAACACGAGGCTTGCCGGGTGTTTGGCAGCATAATTATCTTTCCCCAAGGGTTGAGATTCCCCTGTCTCACCCCCAAGGGGGTGAAAGATTATTTTTCTCTTACCCTGTTTATACCCTCTTATGTATCTAATATTGACGTTACATCAATGCAAGGTTTGGTTTGGTTTGGTTTACTTTGTTTAACGTCCTATTAACAGCTAAGGTCATTTAAGGACGGCCTCCCGTATGTGCGACATGCATGCGTGTGTTGAGTGCGTATGTGTGTTTTGGGAGGCTGCAGTATGTTGGTGTTAAGTCTCCTTGTGATAGGCCGGAACTTTTGCCGAATTATAGTGCTACCTCCCTGAAGCATACTGCCAAAGACATCCAGCAGCACACCCCACCCGGTCACATTATACTGACAACGGGCGAACCAGTCGTCCTACTCCTTGTATGCTGAGCGCTAAGCAGGAGCAGCAACTACCATTTTTAAAGACTCTGGTATGTCTCGGCCAGGGAAAGAACCCAAAGCCTTCCTCACAGGGGCGAACGCTCAACTAAAGGCCAAAAGTGAGGCAGTGTCAAGGGAGACGTTAGGAAGAAAAAGTTCTTAAGAAAGAAGAGAAAAGATAAGATCCCAAATTTAGTCGCCTCTTACGATCATGCAATGGGGACATCAGGTACAATTCTTACGCCCTACCTGCAGGGCTGTCAATGCCAGGAAATGTTGATGTGACCTGATTGAATTGTCAACATGACGTCATTGTGTAGTCACCGTGACATCATGGTATTATTGATGTGATAAAATGAAAGTGTTGAGAACATGCAAAAAGTATATGTAGCTTATCTTTTACCTAGAGTGAGATAAGGAAATCTCACCCCAGTAAAACTGTGGATATCCCTGTCCAGGGTAAGAGAAAAAGATTATCAGTCCTCTGGATGTGGCTTTACTGGTTTGAATTAATGACAACAGAATCTACTAATCTGCAAAATTCGTTTTCAGTCCCTACAATAGGAAACTATAATACAGTGGACCCTCGATAATCCGAACACCTTCGTTCCCAGTCCAAACAGTCCGGATTAAGAGTTTTCCGGACTGCCGAATTTCGTGTACCAGGTCAAAAAATTGTCGTGTAAGAGTTATCTCCCTTGATTATATACAATCCGGGACGTTTCATAAACACGTCTAATTGTCAGATTTTTTAACAATAAATATACTTATGTTTCTGATATGATTCTTGTTTTGTTTTGTAGAAAGTAAAAAATAAACTATGTTTTTAAAACCCCAAGCTATCTATTTAAAAGTAAGCGACACCAGCGAGAACTACCCAAGATGTCCGATAATTATTAAACCCGTATTCACTTAACAATGTGACGCTTAGTTAAGTATCAGACGACTATTGACTAATTTGTGTGTAATCAACCCAGTTCTTGTGATCACTGCTTAATACGTAAATGTGTATGTAATTGATAACATGCATCTTTCAATGAGTCGTCGTTTCACGTAACGGTGTTACAAAGCCGATATCCGTGTTTACCCAATACAAGTGTTAATGATGTTAATTACCAATCATAAATTTATTAGATGTATTTGAGATTGATTAATTATCGTATCACGTACTGTATGTTTGTGCATAAATTCTGTAACATTTAGGTCGCAGAGAAAAAGCAAGGTACCTTTATAAAAACAAAAGCTACACATTGTAACACAGGTAAACAGCCGGGGCTATGACCTGGCAGCGGTCGCTATGACTACGCACAGTGTCAAGCGATAGTCTGTACAGCTGTCGACACGGGTGACTTGCCCCGACATTTTTTTTTCTCCTCGTGGTGAAAAAATCGTCCGGATTATTGAGGGAAATTTACTAATGAAAAGTACGTTCCGTTCCCAAAATGGGCTTCCGGAATCGGAATCCGAATTTCCGGACTGGTGAGTACAAATAACGTTACGGAAATCCGTTCCCGTGCATTTCTGTCCGGACTGCGAGTTTTCCGGACTATCGGCGTTCGGATTATCGCGGGTCCACTGTATATTGCTGCATTAACTTTATAACAAATTGACAGATTGTACAACGGATTACTGGAGTACTAAACCTCTTCAAATCTGCCCAGTAGTTCTGTGGTGTCCATGGAACAGTTCATTGCTAGAACATGTAGGTGATGGCCGGTCAAACTGGACAGTAGCTGGACCAAGCTGGTCTTACCACAGGACTGAGGCCCCACCTGGTGTCAAATTATAAATTTATAATATTTACAATATTTATCATATCTTAATATTTGTTATACTGCTCACAAAAATGGAGGAAAACATTATGGGTTATTCCAGTAAAACATCTATCCCACTCCAGGTTTGGTTAAGGGGTACCAACTATAGAATTTATTAAATGAATTACTAGAAGTAATAGGAAGGAAATCCAACCATGGATACAAGTGATTTATTTTGGAGTCCTGCGGGGTCAAGTGGATATCTTAATGGAATAGCCCTAATCAAAAGACTTCCTGCTGGAACTGACATAACTGGTCTTACCACAGGACTGAGGTCCCAACTGGGCTCAAATTCAAATTTGCATATTGCATTATATGATATTCATTATATCATAATATATGTTATACCGCTCACAAAATGGATGAAAACACTTATCAATGACTGCTTGCTGGAACTGATATAGCTTGCTTCAAAGATTGGTAAAGTTAATATGGAAACAAAAATGGCATCCTCATGCACAAATATAAATACCAATGATGACAGCACTATCACCATAATTATTAACATCAGCCATTTTTAAATAATTAAACTGACTACATTGACATATACATGTATCTGTGGAATACTTTTTAATTACAAGAATGGGCATCCAGTTAATCTGGACGTACTTCATCACTGCTTCCATACGCTCCAGGAGGTGGTGAAGGAGGTACAGTGACCGAGTTGTCTCCCTTGACACAAACTCTTCACGGCAGAGAAATGAGTGTCCTGCCTGTATTACACTGTTGGAAATGGTTACTTGTCTACTGGGCACATAAAATGGCAGACTATCAGGAAATATCCTCTCGTACAGATCCTTCACCTATAGACAAGACAAAGCAAGCAATACAAATTCTCAAATGATGTGGTGTCCAACTTTAAAAAGTGCATGTTTATCCATTTTTCTTGGTGCAGACTTTAGGGAATAATGAGATAACTTGTACATCTTAAGGGGAAGATACATTTCAAAAGATTAAACAATTTATTGAAGATTTTCTGATTATAATTTTTTTCAAGATGTAACAGAGACACTAGATAATAATCTATTTATTTACTTAAACATTGACTGTGAAAAGATTCCCAGTGGTGTTATCATGATGAAATAATTAGTTTTGTCAATAAAAGTATAATGCAAGTACAAAAATATTAAATAAAAAAAAAAAAATTCCCTTAGGTGCCAATTGAACAATATATGAGACAAAAATCTGTTTAAAATTGAAGTCTGATAGTGATGACGAAGATTTTCTACCACTAATACATGTACTTGTAACCATGATTTTGACTTTAATACCCTGAATCATGAACTCTGTCAAGGCATTCTTATACTTGAATTTTACGAATATAAATATAAAGTTTGATTCATATCCATTTAAAAATGAAGTCACTACCCATTCATATATGGAGAGAGCAATGAATATGCCATAAGAGGATAAAATTGTGTCTTCAGATCTGTTTTGCATGCAATACATATACACTAGAAAAGCTGAGAAAATCTGTACTATATTTTGAATTATTTCATTTTTGGCCGATTGTCATGCTTCAAAAAGACACGGAAAATCAATTATTGCATCCTGAAACAATTAATACTGCGGAATGGATTTAATCATAAAAATTACAAAAAATTGAGAGACAATCAAGGCTATAAATATATATATATATGTGAAAAGTAGAATTTTTTATAAAGCACACAAAATTTTACTTTTCCTACATCTGAACCTGATAATCCTAAATTGTTACCATGGTGACTCTAACATCCTGTACAGGACCTACATTATATTTATCCTGAAGTGTCCCCAGTCTCTCCTTGTACAGTAGGCCAACAAACTCACCAGGGTTAAATCCACTGGCAACCAGCAGTTCACAATATACCGTAATTATTCGTAATCATGGAAGTCAGCCATTAATCAACAGACTTCAATTAGCTTTGATCACAAAATGTTGATGATTATTCATTTATCTATAAAACACTTGCATATTTTTTTCAACTGTAATAATTGTTTGGACAAGGAAAAGTGCCCATTTGTCATATAACCTTCAATCTTTACAAATAACCTTGACCTTTCTACTTGTTACCTTGACCTTGAATTAGGCTCTTCAATCAGATACAACATTTTGATATCATATTATCAGGAAAGACAAAAATAAAAATAAGTCGACTATAATTGTACCTGATTGTGACAGAGAAGATCACACCATCGAAACAGATCACGCAGGTTGAACTCCCAGGGACTGCCTTTCTGACCCCAGCTCTTGTCGACTGTGGCTTCTTGATGGATCTGCAGTATATAAATACTGTATCTGATTTTTATCCTGCAATAAGCCCACAGAAATAAAATTTGACTAAACAAAGGGGTTTAGTCTATTGCAAGTCAATAAGTTATAAAAAAAACATCATTTGCATTAAATTTTTACTTACCTGTAATACACTAACTAGATGGGAGGGCTTCATTTCAAAAAAAAATATTGTACAAAAATATACAGGAGGCCCAGAGGGCCTGTATCGCTCACCTGGTTGATTTGATCAAACTTCAAAATAATGTTGTTAACAGCTTTATTTGATGATGTCTTACAATGCTATATATGGTTATGGGGTGGGGATCTCAATGGTTTCAAAAGATATAACAAAGAATCCAAGTCCCTAGGGTTGGGAAAGACCCTAGGGCCTATTTTTACAACATGATTGTGTTTATCTCTTCATGCCCAAGAATGTTATTTATGGTTATAGGGTGGGTATCTCAATGGTTTCAAAGATATAACAAAGAACTAACTCCCTAGAGGTGGGGAAAGACCCTAGGGCCCCTTTTTAACAAGGTGGTTGTGTTTATCACTTGATGGCCAACAATACTTTATATGGTTATGAAGTGGGGATCTCAATGGTTTCAAAAGATATAACAAAAGAACTTAAGTCTTTAGGAGTGGGGAAAGACTCCAGGGCTTATTTTTATAACAGGATATTGTTTATCTCTTGATACATGGACGTGGAGACAATCACTGAACATTCATTTATGCAATTATAGCTTATTTTCATGAATTAACATGTATGGTGAAAAATAAAAGAAAGTGTGGGGGCCAGCGCTATGTCAAACCTTCATAGGCATTAACTTCACACAATCTTTGGCAATATTAGCAGTGACAGTTGGATTAGTCATAATAAAATGGCTCTTTTAATCGACTCCTAGGATGGGAGTTTCTATTAATTAGTGTCACTGATCACAGCAAATATGCCCTTTGCTGAGTCTGGGTATTGGACCAAAAAAAAAGAATAATTTGGACATCATAAAGACTTATTACAGTTGGGGTTAAATGTGAAGCGTCAGATCAATTGATGCATTGCATGCAAACCCATACCAAAAAAAGGTACAAAAAAGTTATACTTTTTTAGGTACAAAAAAGTTATAACTTTTGATGCTAGATTGGAACCATGTTTAAACAGCGGTTCCAATCTAGTACTAAAAAGTTATAACTTTTGATAACTTTTCTGTACCTAAAAAAAGTCATAACTTTTATTAGGTACAAAAAAGGTATAAAAAAGGTACAAAAAAGGTATAAAAAAGTTACATTTCACACAAAAATAGGTATAATTTAGGTACTATAAAGTTAAAAAAAAGTTATAACTTTTTCTAGGTACTAAAAAGGTACAGAAAAGGTATGAAAAAGGTACAAAAAAGTTATAACTTTTTCTAGGTACTAAAAAGGTACAGAAAAGGTATGAAAAAGGTACAAAAAAGTTATAACTTTTTCTAGGTACTAAAAAGTTAAAAAAAAGTTATAACTTTTTCTAGGTACTAAAAAGTTACAAAAAAGGTACTAAAAAGGTACAGAAAAGGTATAAAAAAAGGTACAAAAAAGTTATAACTTTTTCTAGGTACTAAAAAGTTAAAAAAAAGTTATAACTTTTTCTAGGTACTATAAAGGTATGAAAAAGGTACAAAAAAGTTATAACTTTTTCTAGGTACTAAAAAGTTACAAAAAAGGTACTAAAAAGGTATGAAAAAGGTACTGAAAAGGTACAAAAAAGGTATAGAAAAGTTACAGAAAAAGTATGGAAAAGGTACAGAAAAATATAAAAAGATTTTGCTTCAGAATGTTTTTTTATCCAGAAATATACTTATTAAATACATGTCTTCTAGACCAATGAATTACTATTCATAAAAACATCACGGAAATCTCCTTTCACTTTGCACATTTTCTTGAAAGACTAACAAAAGCACTATTTTTCGTCCTCATGGAAAGCTTTATTTCGAATAACAGATTCCTTCCATAGATGAACGCAGCAGTCATGTACTATTACACTGTCATACTCCTGCTCCTGTACAAGGCATTATCCACTTTGTTTCTCTAGTATATATTATAACTACCGTTTAATGTAAACATAAAACCAACATGTCATCAAGAATTAAGTATTTTTACTGCATAACACAGCACTCTAACCGGACTGTTATTAATACACATTGTATTGTATACTATATAAAATGTGTTAGCTGTTTGAGGCATTGTTACACAGGAAAGAAAAAAGTCTGAAATAATGTAAATGTTCCTCTTCTGGGATCCTTTCCTTGAGATTTGACTGACAATACTGCAAGAACACTGATTTTTCCAGGAGCTGATCAGGGTTCTTCTTGGGATTGACACTCTATAGTCCATCAAAAAGAAAAGAAAACAAAACAGTTAGTGATCTATTTACATATTGTAACTCTGGTTTCGGTGTAATAACTTAATAACTAGGACAGGCTGAGAGTTAATTGGGTTATTATAATTTATTAACTAGAACACTGACAATTTAAAGGACCCCATGAATTTCATCATGAGGCAATAAATAATATATATCTCCCATAATCATCAAGAACCCATCTGCCTAAATCACCGAGTAATATTGGTTGGAATTATATTGAAACAAAATCTGACCTTGGCCTTTGACCAAGTGACCTTGACCTTTGGTCAGTTGACTCCATGCATTATTATAATGTTTAATTCTGACCAACTTTGCTTTAGCCTTGAAACAAAATATTTAATCAGTGAAAAAACGCAAAATTTGACCTTGACCTTGTCAGTTTACACCTAGTTTAATTCCAACTAAATTTGCTTCATCATGCCAAAACAAAATATTGATGAAAAGAAAAAAAAATTACATTGACCTTTCAATCTAATGACCTTCATGAGCTTTGACCCTGGGTTTTGACATAATTTTGTGAACTGTACCTGGCCCATTTTGTGTAAATTTGTCAATAAATTCTAGAATTATTAGACAGCAGCAAAATTAGAGGGCTGGGAGACAGAGGTAATTACTATAGGCTAACAAACACAACTTATCATGTCAAATCAAAAAGAAGATACCCCCAGAGATATCATGTAATTGTATGATTATTATATAAATATCAATTTTATATACCTGGTATATCATATATACAAGACTGTTCTTTAGCCTAAGAAGGAAGAGAAAAGTGATTCCCAAATAAGGAATCACTTTTCTCTTCTTCTAGATCTTATTAATTTGAAAGCAGAAGCCTAAAATGTTTCTTTTGAATAAGATCCATAAATAACTTTCTGAGAAACTTCAAAATTATAAAATTCAAAATGACAGCCTGTAAGCCATCTTGCATTGCATACAAGCTAATATATTGGGGGCGGGGATGATCAACTTAAAAGGGAAACTGATGGTGAAAGTAATCAATGTGTGTTAATTCAGCAATAAAACATTTTAAATGAATTCACATAAAATAAAGGAAGAAAGATTCTTCTCAAATTTTCCAATGGTCTAGATCTATGTATAATAAATAAAATGTGCTAAAATTGTATATAGATTTTACTTTGTAGATCTATTTTAAATTTTCAATTAGGACTTTATTTTATTGGATTTCCTTGAAATTTCACGCACACAACAAGTAACAATCCCTCTCATTTCTATATATATTTAATTTACCGTAGCCGATTCCGTAGATATTAATTGCGTGTTAATTACATTTAAAAAAAATAGTGTTGTGCGTATAATTAGGAATAAAGAACAAAATGTTCATACTTACCATAAATTATGGTGCATATATTCGTCTATTTCAGTAAAAAATAGTAACAAATGTACGGGAAAACATGAAAAAAATTATCAGGTAAAATAGCTGACGAATTATTGCCTACACCCCAATATATAGTGTATCGAATTTCAAGAAAATCCATTGAAAAACGAAGTATATTATATATACTTTGGGACGTTCATACCAAACGACATAAACGAAAAACGTGTATGGCCACATATATGTGTGAATCCATTTTAAATATATCATAATATTGACCCGGAATGTGAAGGTGAAGGATTAAAAAATAATCACTTGGCAAGCAAATTAAACTTACGATTGAAAGATGCAACATTTATAAATCGGCTGTGCGTAGGGGGCGGGTGGTCCGAGGATCATGAATGCTGGTGAATTTAGTCCTGAAACATGAAGTATTTCATATGAACATATTCACTCAATGTTGTTTAATGTATGACGATCGCGAGAGCGACAAAATCTGCGATTCGAAGACAAATAAGAACATATAACTTACCCTGATTTCATGTTGTCCGATAATTCAGTGTTTGCCGGTGAAAGGGGTATCATAAGTCGCCAAAAGCTAGACGAAATTTGATATTCTGTTCCCAGTTTGTCGATTGTATTCCGTGAGTGGGGAAATTAAATGTCGCCAATATATACTGTATATATAACGTGATTTTGTTCTAGGCCTAAGCTTTCATCACGTTTCCGTAAACAAACAAAATGGCCGCCACTTGTAATACAAATCTCCCGCTAAACTGAAGGGAGCGCCGCCTGGCGGTGGGTATACATGTGTACAGTAGGGCCAAGTGAACGAAGAAGAAAAATGTCGAATAAAGTTATTAGGCCGCCTACGATATCATGAGAAATCCTATCGATATTATTATATATATATTTTTTAGTTGTTGTTATATATTTTTATTTAATTATTATTATGATTACTGCAACATCGTACTCTTTCACAGTGCACATGATGGCACACATGCATAAGTGTCTGTACAGAGAAACTAACGTGTCATATGTTCGGTTATATTCTTGATACCGATAATATTGTGCACAGGTGAGATACCCAGGTAAACTGGCCAATGCAACAAATCATAGGCAGTCAGGCATGACAACGATGTAACTAATTAATTAACGCCCCAGGACACCGCTATGTCAGCAGGTGAACTGGACACTCCTCAGGTACACAGGTATTTACAAAATTCAATGAGTTCGGTACAGTAGACTGCCGCTAATTATATTCTAATTGATGCCCCGAGGATGAGGTCTTCGGTGATCAGCTTGTGTCTGACGGGGTGTATCTCTGAACGCCAACATTTTGAATTCACCTGTAGGGCAGTTTGTTTTGATAGTGATTATAGTCTTTTTCCAAAAAGGAGTCTCAATGCCAACAGGTAAATTTACCTGTAAATGTTTACTGTTGATACTCACTTGTAGGTAAATTGAAGGATTTTAAATTAAACATCATATACTTATATGTGTATTTTTTTCTAAAGTTTAATATATCATTTCTAAAAAAAATGCAATACAATATTATATTTCTGAATATGATTTTTATGTCAAAAATTATTATTTGAATTTATCACAGTCTTAAAATTAAAGTCTTTAATTATAACTGTTTATTTTCCCCAAAAAATGTTTAATGCGATAAATGAAATAGTGAAATATATACAGCTTTATATAGAAAAGTATATCCAAACAGCAATATACATATAATTATACACTCTGTACATATAAGTTGAGTGCACATTCGTTGAATTTTAATACTGGTAGATACGCCATGTGAAAGTTATTAAGATGTAGATGAAAATCATCTTATATTGTTGTGTCAATTTATTCAGAATCAAGAGTTACAATATATCTACTCATACTTTTATTACCGACCATCGGTTTACAAAGTAACGGAATTTTGGAAGATATTGATTCATGCTAAGCTTAGGAGAAAATCACTTTTAAATAGCTAATATATCATTTATATTTGCCATCTTTATAACGTAATGTGTTTTTGTCTTGTAGTTTACAAATACTAGATGCTTATGCAAAGCGTACGATTTTCAAATGAACTCCATTTAGATATATAACATTAACAGTTTCTTTGGAATTTTTGAAAATAAATATTAAGAGAAGATGTTTTCCTACTTTTAAATTTCCTACTTTTCAAAACGTGATTATGTATACAGTCCAACCCGGCTATGACGAATTTCAGGGGACCCCTCAAATGTTTTCGTACTATACGGGTTTCGTATTATGTGGGGTCGTATTTCCAATGTGCAACACCATGTATGCACGCACAGCACATGTGCACACGTTTCATGTTGTCAAGGCATTCGAGGGCCTCGCGATCTGTGACGCATGTAAACTTCCGGGTCAGTTCCATCATCATCGTCATCTTCGCTCTCGATGAGCTCTGTTCCTTTCACAGAATTGATGTCAGCCTCAGTAATCTTCTCTGATGTGACAATACTAATATCAAAGGTATACCCATTACTTAAATTATTTTTCTTATCTATTATTCCTGTTTTTAAAAATAATGGTAGTTTGTTCGATCCCCGTTTAAATGAATATGCTAATAAAATTGAACTCATTCTCGAAAATCAGGAAGGGTTTCGAAGAATTGTTTTGCGCCTTTATAGATTTTGAAAAGGCGTTTGATAGTGTATGGCGAATTGGTCTTTTTTGGAATAAATCTTTGATCAATAATATCAATAACATCGATGCAAATGTTTTCGAATTATTAAAAATTTGTACAATTGTATCAAGGCCCAAGTAAGTAAAGATGGTGTATTCTCAACTGTATTTTTTAGTTCTTCCGGGGTCCGACTAGGCGATAATCTATCTCCGTTTTTAAGATTAAGAAATAACCACGTTTTTTAATCACATAAAATATTAGTTTGTTGTTAAATCATGATAATTGTACATATTGTATTTTGAATGAAATTTACAGATTTTTGTCTCTAGAAATTGAAAAAGCTTATCCAAAATCTAATTAGCTAGAGTTTGTAAAACAGGAACTTTTTGAACTTGGATTGGGTTTTATATGGATGCGACTTGCTCCTCAGTTTATTACCTTTGATCAAACAACGTTTAGAGGATCAAGCTCAGTAAACTATATTTAACTCTTTGAACATTTCTAGTAAATGTGATCTGTATAAGTACATAATATAAAAACATGATGTTATTACATGGTACATTGTATCATATATTTGTTACCATTTATTGAATGTGGGCATGTACAAAAAGCTGGGGGAAAATATATTTATGATATATTCCTAGTGAAACACATGTAAATCTCAGTTGACTGTACAGGTAAAAAAGGACAACTTATATGAAACAGTATATAATTGCATCCCCATTGTTTCCTGAAACAACACCTATCTATTGTTTAAAAAAATGTTGGCGTTCAGAGAACACCCCGTCTGACGGGGTCGGTTAACTTTTGGTGCGTGGTCCCACTTTTCGTGAGGTAGCCTACACACATGATGTGCACGTTTCAGTAACAGCACTAGGCTACTGTAATGCTACGAGATCAATTCTCCTGCAGATGTCCTTTGTGAATAATCTGACGATCTGGCTTATAGATATATGACCAATTGATTGTTTTGTTTAATGTGTTCACTGACAAAACATCGTGTGCGCTGTTTTCAGATTAAAATGTTTATTGCAATTTACGTCATATCGAGATCATAAAAACGCTTTACTTATATGGAGTTAAATCAAAGCGTCTGAGAGTTTGGACGATCAAAATGACACAAGTGTTACACACGTGTGTTTGTTTACCGCTGGAGTTTGTGTCCAATGCGGCATAATTGTGCATGCTACTACAAGATTTAATGTCAAAAGCGCAAACATCCAGAAAATATGCGATGTACTGACAAAGACCATGCTATATTAATCCCATTGGGATGAATGAAGCTTGGGTTTTCCGGAAAATATTTTTGTGGGTGAGCGACCCATCGTCCCACGTGAAGTAAATTATATCATCATGTTCTATGTACGTACGTTTATGAACGTCTGTGTTGGGATTAACGAACTGCTTATCTTTTATAACAACTGAGTTTGTTCATGTCGTGACTTATCAATGCTAAGTTGTAATTATTCACGTCCTCTCAGCAATGATTGGTCCACTGAGATAAAAAGATAAACTTTAAAAAAAACTGCCCCCCCCCCCCCCCCCCAAAAAAAAAAAAACGCATTTCAAGGGTGTGAATATTGTACTAAAAATGCAATAAATTAAAAGTGAATACCTTTTTAGCCCACCATCATCAGATGGTGGGCTATTCAAATCGCCCTGCGTCCGTGGTCCGTGGTCCGTCCCTCCGTCCGTCCGTAAACAATTCTTGTTATCGCTATTTCTGAGAAAGTACTGAAGGGATCTTTCTCAAATTTCATATGTAGGTTCTCCTTGGTGCCTAGTTATGCATATTGCATTTTGGGACCGATCGGATTACAACATGGCCGACAGGCAGCCATCTTGGATTTTGTCAATTGAAGTTTGTTATCGCTATTTCTGAGAAAGTACTAAAGGGATCTTTTTCAAATTTCATATGTAGGTTCCCCTTGGTGCCTAGTTACGCATATTGCATTTTGGGACCGATCGGGAAACAACATGGCTGACAGGCAGCCATCTTGGATTTTGACAATTGAAGTTTGTTATTGCTATTTCTGAGAAAGAACTGAAGGGATCTTTCTCAAATTTCATATTAAGGTTCCCCTTGGTGCCTAGTTATGCATATTACATTTTGGGACCGATCGGAAAACAACATGGCCGACAGGCAGCCCATTTTTTTTTTGG
>NW_022983061.1:0-25001 GCF_902652985.1 Pecten maximus
TAAAATAAGAAAATAATGCATACCAAGATGCAGTAATAAATGATGTAAATCCGGATATAGTTGTTCAGGAATGTATACCGGACACACTGACAAAATAATGTATACCCTGACACCGTAATATAATGATGTATGCCACGACACAGTAATATAATAATGCATACCCTGACACAGTAATATAATAATGTATACCCTGACACAGTAATATAATAATGTATACCATGACACAGTAATATAATAATGTATACCACGACACAGTAATATAATAATGTATTACCTAACACAGTAATATGATAACGTATACCATCACACAGTAATATAATAATGTATACCCTCACACAGTAATATAATAATGTATTCCCTCACACAGTAATATAATAATTTATACCCTGACACAGTAATATAATGATGTATACCCTGACACAGTAATATAATAATGTGTATCCTGACACAGTAATATAATATTGTATACCCTGACACAGTAATATAATAATGTATACCACGACACAGTAATATAATAATGTATACCCTGACACAGTATACTCTCACACAGTAATATAATAATGTATACCCTGACATAGTAATATAATAATGTATACCCTGACACAGTAATATAATAATGTATACCACGACACAGTAATATAATAATGTATACCCTGACACAGTAATATAATAACGTATACCACGACACAGTAATATACAAATGTATACCACGACACAGTAATATGATAATTTATACCCTGACACAGTAATACAATAATGTATACCACGACACAGTAATATAATAATGTATACCCTGACACAGTAATATAATAACGTATACCACGACACAGTAATATACAAATGTATACCACGACACAGTAATATGATAATTTATACCCTGACACAGTAATATAATAATGTATACCACGACACAGTAATATAATAATGTATACCCTGACACAGTAATATAATAACGTATACCACGACACAGTAATATACAAATGTATACCACGACACAGTAATATGATAATTTATACCCTGACACAGTGATATAATGATGTATACCCTGACACAGTAATATAATAATGTATACCCTGACACAGTAATATAATAATGTATACCTTGACACAGTAATATAATAATGTATACCCTGACACAGTAATATGATGATGTATACCCTGACACAGTAATATGATAATGTATACCCTGACACAATAATATAATAATGTATACCCTGACACAGTAATATGATAATGTATACCACGACACAGTAATATAATAATGTATACCCTGACACAGTAATATAATAATGTATACCCTGACACAGTAATATAATAGTGTATACCCTGACACAGTAATATAATAATTTATACCCTGACACAGTAATATAATGATGTATACCCTGACACAGTAATATGATAATGTATACCCTGACACAGTAATATAATAATGTATACCACGACACAGTAATATAATAACGTATACCACGACACAGTAATATAATAACGTATACCCTCACACAGTAATATGATAATGTATACCCTCACACAGTAATACAATAATGTATACCCTGACACAGTAGTATAATAATGTATTCCCTGACACAGTAATATAATATTGTATACCCTGACACAGTTATATAATAATGTATTCCCTGACACAGTAATATAATAATGTATTCCCTGACACAGTAATATAATAATGTATTCCCTGGCACAGTAATATTATAATGTATACCCTGACACAGTAATATCATAATGTATACCCTTACACAGTAATATAATAATATATACCCTGACACAGTTATTTAATAATGTATACCCTGACACAGTAATATAATAATGTATTCCCAGACACAGTAATAAAGAATGAAGTGTAGTAAGGGGCGATAACTCGTTATCGTTCCTTACGGAACGTAATGATAGTATGAGCTAATTCGCGATTTTTGCCGGCTATTGTAGCGATTTGGGAGCGGAAAAAATGGCATATACAATTTTGATGGGCTTTTGAACCAATGTAAAACTCGGCTCGATCTAGGTCTGGATGTATCTGGTATCCCTGTGGAAATTCGTATTTATGAGATATTTTGGGTCAAACATGCCAAAATCGTCACTTTGACTAAGAGGTTCTGTTTAAATCGCCCTCAAAATTCAGAAAAAAATCCAGAGATATATACAATGCACATACAAAGAGATAAATGTTTCCTGAAGAAAACAGTCTGTTTAGTTTTTCGATATCTTTAGCAGAACGGTTACAAGATTGTTTTGAAAATGGCCTATTTTTTCGACCTTCTCAGTATTTTTCCACTCGACTGGGGTATTTTCCTGCCTGTTTTGATGACGCAAGACCGGGTGTTTCCTTTCCGTTTAGCACGGTAGAACAGATGGACCGGGTCGGCATACATAGTTATCAGCATTAAATTCATTACAAATCAACTGGTTTTATATTTGTTTTGCGCGAGTCATCTTGATGGTGTGTTTGAAAGCCTGCATTAACATCAACAGGTCCATTAAAATTGACGTATGAAGTTTATATGTAATAGAAATTATCAACACAATTGGTTTGGTCGGCTTGACCGCATATATAAAGGACAATATAGAATAACGCCATCCTGAACTCATCGGGTATTATGACTGAAATGATTCTCCGAGGAGTTCCGGATGGAACAACACCGGGGACTTCACGCCGCTTACTCGTTCAACTCCAGGCAGTATAAGTGAGTTGTATTACATTTTCGCGTCAGGGCCAGGACTTTTTAATACCATCTCATATCAAAAGTGACATTGGAGATTATAGTTGTTCTACTATGACCATATTTGTTGCTTTCCAGGATCAGTATTCATCGTCAACCCAGACCAGCGTTCAATTCTTTTCGATAACAAATCTAAACTCGTACTGAGTCGTAGGCTTCCAGTACTGGCAGTAGGCCTAGTGTAAATGTTACGTGTTCATTAACGTTTTAGAGACAGGCGACGTTTAAATATGTAATATTTAATTAATTTCTTTATTGTTTGTTTAATGAAATTACTGTGTCGTTAGTTGATGCAGAGACCTATATACTAGTATAGGTCTCTGGTTGATGCTTTGATGTCTTGATCAGCTGATATTTGTTTATGTTGAGGAGCAACGACGTTTCGAGAATCATATCTCATACATATTAGCTTACGATGACACGAACTTTCAAGGAACTAGTGTACATGTACTTCAGTACACACTAGCAGTATATTGAACAATTCTTTTTCAGTATTAATAGAAGTTATTTTTCAAATTTTTAATGAAATATTTATATTCTAATGCTTTAAATTTTGAAATTTAAGTCTCTGACCTGCCCTTTATTGAGATGGTTCTTAGGACAGTGTCAAATTATATCATCTTTTGCATTAATAAATATATGAAATAAGTTTTCAAATATATTTAAACCCTTCGCTTTTATGCACCAAAGAAAACAATATGCAAGAAAGCTGTTCTGACAAATTTAAGCTAAAATATTGTCAATTATTATGTTGCATTAAGTAAAATTATGTTGCTTTGGGTGTCATGCATTTTTTTTTTATCTTTTAAAATTAAATTAATTTCAACTTTTACAAAAAAAAGTATAAGATGGAAAATTATTTGACAAAATCAAAGAGCTACCAGGTTTTAGCTATCACAATTTTACAAAATAGTTGACTTTGAAATTTCATGAATTAGTCAATTTTCAAATATCTATAAGTTGCTTTATTATCAATTCCATATCAACATATTTCAACTCTTTGCTTACATGTACATGTGCCAAAGAAAACCATGTGCGAGAAACCTGTTCTGACAAAATTTTACTAAAATTATGTCAATTGTTATATCACATTAATTTAATTAACTAATTTAGGGTGTGGGACCATGTTGTGTTTTTGTTTTATCTTTTGAATTTTTAATCTGTTTCAACTTATTACAAAAGGTATTATAGAAAACTACTTGTCAAAATTAAAGAATTACCAATATTTTGTTATCACTATTTTACAAAATAGTTTTTCTCCAAAATTTCATCTGCACACAGGTAGCAATTAGTAAATTTTGACAATATCTTTGCTTTAAATACCATTCCAACATATTTCAACCTTTCGCTTACATATACCAAAGAAAACAATGTGCAAGAAACCAATTCTGACAAATTTATACTTATGTTTTTTTTAACTATTATGTATTTATTGTGTAGCACTAAGTTAAATTCAATGTTGGGGAACCATATGTAGTTTTTTTTTTATCTTTTGAATTTAAACTTTAATTATATAAAGGTATTATAGAAAATTATTTGACAAATTCAAACAATGACCAGGATTTTAATGATAACCATTCTACAAAATAGTCTTCTTCATAATGTCATCTCCACACAGGTAAAATACTGTAACACAGGGACTAGTGTACATGTAAATAGTTTATATGTTTCTGTTTTTTAGGCCAACACCACCATATGCATATACACTCCGTATTTACATTAGGAGGGGTGTTCTAAATTGTTGGCCAAAGACCGCACTTAATTTCCTTTTATATTCTACTGAAGAAACAAATTCAGAATTTTGAAACTTTACATAAAATCTGGTTTTAATTTCATATTGTAGAACTATTCTCTCATTATCAAATATTTTGATATTGGGATAACACCATTTTCTTTAATTTTCACATCTTTTACAATTGCAACTGTGACAAATAAGAATTAAAAAGTTTTAAACAGTTACTGTAATTGCAAGCCTTAGACCGCAAGTAATTACCCTCTATGTTCTACTTAAAAAAAACTTCATTAAAATGTTTTTGAGACTTTGTATGAAATATGGTTTTCATTTCATTTAGTAAAACTATTCTCTCAATTTCAAGCCATTTAGATATTAAGAAACAAATTTTCCACAATATTTACTGTAAGATAGTTTATTAATTATTTATTATTGAGGGGCCGCGATAGCCGAGTGGTTAAGATATGTCATGACACTTTATCACTAGCCCTCCACCTCTGGGTTGCTAGTTCGAAACCTACGTGGGGAAGTTAACTGGTACTGATCGTAGGCCGGTAGTGTTTCTCCTGGTACTCCGGCTTTCCTCCACCTCTAAACCTGGCACGTCCTTAAATGAACTTGGCTGTTAAACCAAATACACAAAGTTTATTAGTATTATATATATAGAAGAAGTATAGAAAAGTTTGAACAGTTATCCTGCAGAAGAAAAGGGAAGCTGACAATCAGGCCGGTATGTGCTGTCGTGGTTGTGTCTTTGGGCAAGACCATTTTACCCTTATTGCTCTGGATGGCATGCAATGGGCCTCTTATATGTTGTTCAGTCAGGTAGTCACCAACTACTACAAGGAGACCCAGCCTCAGACTTAAAGATGCTACTTATTTTTCAGAAACCGGACAAGCTGGTCTACACTGCTACCTTACAAGAAGTTTAAATCATTTATTTGAAAAGAAAATATTATTTATTTTGCTTGGTAAGCTTCATTTTCATAAATTATTGCACCATTTCCTGGATGGCATGTGGACAGACAGGTCTCCTGCATGTTGTTCAGAGGTAGTCACTAACTACTACAAGGAGACCCTGCCTCAAACTGACTCAGCTGGCTATTCAAAGGGTGATAAACAAAGCTAACAAACCAAATATATATAAGAGTAAGAGATAATTGCCACTTAATTTTCAGAAACTGGGCAAACTGGTGTACACTGCTACCTGATAAAAGGTTGAAAAAAGATATTTAAAAATAAAAACATGTTTTATTATGCATGGTTAAGCTTCCTTTACATGAATTATTGTTCAAATTCACATACAACAATTTAAAACTTGCTAATTACCTAATTTTCATCTGTGATAGAAAAAGGGAGATAACTTGCTCACCTGTTCTTGATATAAAATTACCTGGGTAATTATAATGTACAATTCATATTAATGCTTTTGTAGATATTTCCCTAAAGTTATATTCATGATCGATCAATTATCGATATGATGATGATTGATCATGAACTTATTAGTGATTCCCAACACTACTGAAGAAGTTGCAAAAGTTTTGAATAAAAAAAAAATAGATAATCTCCCAATTTGCTCGACATGGACCACTGACAAAGACACTGATACTGACTTTAAACTATGGGGAAAGTCTCGAAATATCAATTTAAAGAAATGGCTATGTCAAACAAACAAACAATTTTCCTTCTCTCATTTGTATCATTGTGTTCCACTGGGGAATTCATACAAAAATGGGATTTTCCTCGCGCAAGTGTGATTTATTAACAATTTTCTCCAAGATTAATATTGGGGCGAGCCAATTCCCATAAAATCTTGGATATTCCTATCTGAAAGAGTTAATCCTATCTTTTTCAAGGAAATTTGTCCAAATTTAGATATTGTCTGATTGCAATGAAATTTGGTACAGTATATATAGGTACATCATGGGACACCGGTTACTCTTGTAACCTCACTTTAACCTTTTTTTTAAACAGAATGACTGCCATTTCCCAGCCTCTGATTGGTCCAAAATAAGATATTGTCCAATTTTGATGAAATTTGATATGTAGGTACATCATGGGACACCGGTCCCTCTGGTCACCCCATTTTCACATTTTACCAAAATGGTCGCCATTTCCTGGCCTCTGATTGGTCCAAATTTAGATACATGTATTGTCTGATTTCAATGAAATAGGGGTATTATGGGACAGCAAATTCAACTTTATGGGTTTCATTTCCTTGGCAACAAGACAGTTTTACTTATTTTTGTTTAACGTCCTATTAAAAGCCAGGGTCATTTACAATATTTGTAAGGACGTGTTGGTTTTGGTGGTGGAGGAAAGCTGAAGTACCCGGAGGAAAACCACTGACCTACGGTCAGTACCAGGTAACTGCCCCACGTCGGTTTCGAACTCGCATCCCTGAGATGGACAGCTAGTGATAAAATGTTGGGACACCTTAACCACTCGGCCCTGCGGCCCAACCTTTAACACAGTCTTCTCATTGGTTGAAATTTAGATATTGAGCGATTTTTGATGAAAACTGCTGAAACAGAGTTATCGCCCCTCACTACGCTTCATTCTTTCTGTGACATCCTTCAGGTGTCACCCAACTAGTAAAGAATGAAGTGTAGTGAGGGGCGATAACTCATTAGAGTTATCGTTCCTTACGGAACGTAATGATAGTACGAGCTAATTCGCGATTTTTGCCGGCTATTGTAGCGATTTGGGGGTGGAAAAAATGACACATACAATTTTGATGGGCTTTTGAACCATTGTAAAACTCGGCTCCATCTAGGTCTGGATGTAACTGGTATCCCTGTGGAAATTCGTATTGATGAGATATTTTGGGTCAAACATGCCAAAATCGTCATTTTGACTAAGAGGTTCTGTTAAAACCACCCTCAAAATTCGAAAAAAAAATCCAGAAACATATACAATGCACATATACATAGATAAATGTTTCCTGAAGAAAACCGTCTGTTTAGTTTTTCGATATCTTTATCAGAACGGTCACAATATTGTATTAAAAATGGCCTATTTGTTCAACCCTCCCAGTATTTTTCCATTCGACAGGGGTATTTTGACAGCAGACGATCGCATGTTTTGATGACGTAACGCCCATCCTGAACTCGTCACGAAAGTTTGTTGTGGAAGCCGCATGTTGATTGAAGTTTACTGTCACTGCCAGTATATATTGCTATTTTTCAATATCAGAGGCAATGCTCCAGGATATAGATGCTTTGTCACGATCATTGTATGTCGCTTTTCACAAACATGCATGCGAAAAATCAAACCAGCGTTCAGAATGTCAAGCAAATTCCCGAAGCCTCGTAGGCATAACGCTGACGCTACTGACGGTAAGTAAACTTGTTTGTTTACGTTGATATAAACAAACGACGGTAGATATGCACGAAGAATAGTTCCCGTTTATTTGCTATTTACTGAAGGGATATGCCTACTTTGTCTCCAAATTTAATTGATTTGAATTGATATTTCGATAGTCTGTGTATTTGTATAGCCTCGCCAGTGATGCTTGTTTACGTCTAAAAATACCAACGGGAATCTCCAGATTGAGGTGACAAATTGAATATACACAGAGCCATGTTCTCTCAGACACTAGGTTATCTCGTGAACGAGCACACCTAAGACTACTACTTTGCAACTTCTCTGATATATGAATTACTTTGTGAAAAGAGAAATGAAATATAATTTTTGATTTTTACCGATCATATACTGACATAGACTTACTAGAGTCCCGCGGTGAAGGGATGCCTTACTCGGGCACGTCTGTCTTGCTACCTATACTGACAGTATATAATCGCACGAGAAAGACTAGCATTATCGATGAACATTATACAAATCACTAAAATCATATGTAGAACGCAGGCGACTTAAATATGACTAAGATTTCATTTAATTTGGAAAACTATTTAAATTAAACCATCTAAGCTTACACTGCAGACTGGAAACTTCCTGCATGGAATATTCAATAATGTCAGCCTGTGTGACATTTTACGATTTGATAGACCAGTTCAAACTATTCAAATTATTTGCTTCACGTTACATTATCAACAACTTTTTTTTTTTGCAATTAATTCATTTTTGAAATTTTTAATGAAATAGTATCTAGTACAGGTCTATATATTTAAATGTTTACAACTTGAAATTAAAGTCTGTAACATGCCCTTGATTGAGACTGTGCATTTGGACAGGTTAAATCATATCTCTTTTGCATACATGTAAATAAACAAAATCAATATAGTAAATTTTCAAATTCTTTGTTTCAAATACCATACAACATATTTAAATCTTTCACTTACACACAACGAAGAGAAGTAAAATGCAAGAAAGCTGTTCTTACAATTTTTTGCTAAGATATTGTCAATTATTATGATTGCATTAACTGAATAAGTTAAATTAAGTTAATTTTGGGTGGGAAAACATGTTATGTACAGTAGCTTATTTTAATATCTTGACTGAAAGTTCATTTCAACTTATTAGAAAAGGCATTATAGAAAATTATTTGACAATATCAGTGTTACCAGAATTCAGCTCTCACAATTTTGCAAAATATTCTTCGAAATGTCACCTGCACACACGAAAATTAGTGGATTTTCAAATATAATTGCCTCAAATACCATACCTACATATTTAAACCTTTCGCTCACATACACCGAAGAAAACAATGTGCAAGAAAGCTGTTCTGACAAGTTTATGTTAAAATATTATGAATTATTATGTTACATTAAGTTAAACTCAGTTACTTTGGGCGTGAAAACATATAATAATATATTTTTTTTAAATATTTTGATTTAAAATTCATTTAAACTTATTACAAATGGTAACTACATGTACTTCATTGAACAACACATGAGAGGCCCAGAACTTTGGATTGGATTGATGCTAATTGAATCAACTTACTAATCATCTAATTTAATCAAGGGAAAATAAAGTGAATTAACTTGCTCAGTTGGTCATGATATTTATTTATTATAAATTATAATGTAGTGATTATTGATATTTCTCTTTCTATTCATGATCGATCAATAATTGATCATCGATTGTTTAGAAATTATGATGATCGATTGATCAAGAACTTTATTGTGATTCCAAACACTATAAGAAGTTGCAAACTGTTTAAATAAAACAAATGTAATAGACATTTCCTTATTTGCTTGATATGGACGACGGATGACACTGATCATGACTTTGAACTTCATGGAAATTCTCGAAATAGCATATTATTAAAATAGCTTGGGGAAAAAAGCAAACAAATTTCCTTCTATCATACATACTAAAAATTTGTATTTTCCTCACGCAAGTATGAATTATTAACTTTAACTCCAAGATTGAAATTGGCGCGAGCTAATTCCTGTAAAATCATGAAGATTTACATCTGATTGAGTTAATCCTTATATTGTGAGGAAATTGATTTAATCCCTATATTGTGAGGAAATTGTTCCAAATTAAGATATTGTCCTGTTTTAGTGATTTTTATACGCCCGACCCGACGTACATTATAATGTTATCATGTTGGCGGGTGGGCGGGCACATATGGTGTCCCGACCATAACTCTCGACCCAGGCTCTCCATACTTGACACAAATATACATCTTGATGACTCGGAGTGTCGCATATAAATATCATGCCCCTTTTCCCCGTATTTGCGGAGTTATTCCCCTTTGCTGATTTTACTTGTCCTGACCATAACTCCAATACTACTTTACCCAGGCTCTCCATACTTGACACAAATATACATCTTGATGAGCCGGAGTGTCCCATACTAAAATCATGCCCCTTACCCCCGTATTTGCGGAGTTATTCCCCATTGATGATTTTACTTGTCAGGACCATAACTCCAATACTTCCTGACCCAGGCTCTCCATACTTGACACAAATATACATGTTGATGAGCCGGAGCACTACAACCTGTGAAACTACCCCCTTCCAAGTGTCAAATATTGCGCGGGCGTATGTTAAGGCCCTCCAATGGGCCCTTGTTTATTTTTATGTACATCATGGGAAATCCGTCACTTTCGTAACCTGATTTTCTCATTTTAATAAAATCGCTGCCATCAACTGAGCACTGCTTGGTTCAAATTTAGATATTGTCCGATTTTGATGAAATTTGATATGTAGGAACATCATTGAACACTTGTCGCTCTCGTAGCCTCACTTTCATATTTAAACAAAATGGTCACCAATTTCTGGCCTCTGATTGGTCGAAATGTATATAATGTTCAATTTCAATTAGATTTGCTATATGGGAACTGCAAATTTAACTTAATTGATGGGTTTTGTTGCCTTTACGAACAACAGTCTTTTTTCAGTCCCATTTCTAGCAATCAGGAGAGCTCTAGATAACAAGGTCAAATTGTAATTGTAATTCTAATTCACTGTAAAGTATTCACAAATTTATTTATAGCTAATATGCAGCCTTGCTTCACTGTAAACGTTTGATGTATGTTCAGGAGAGGGCCTCGATAAGTTTGAAAACTTGTGCCCAAATCCTATTTGTCACTATAATTATGAACCATTTAAATGTTTAAACCAACAAAAAAAAAAGTATTTTTATTGGTCGAAACTTATAGATATTGAGCGATTTTGACAAATCATGCTCACACAGAGTTATCGCCCCTTACTACACTTCATTCCATCTGTGACATCCTTCAGGTGTCACCCTCTAGTATAATATTATATACCCTGACACAGTAATATAATATTGTATACCACGACACCGTAATATAATAATGTATACCACGACACAGTAATATAATAATGTATACCACGACACAGTAATATAATAATGTATACCCTAACACAGCAACAGAATAATGTATACCCAGAAACAGTAATAAAACAATATATACCACGATACAGTAATGGGGTAATGTTTAACCGGGCACAGTAGATCGATTATGTACACCCTGATACAGTAAAATAATATGGTACAGCCGGATACAGTATTGAAATAATGTATACCAAGATACAATAATAAGATAAAGCATACTCATGTACAGTAATAAAGAACTTTAGACCCGGAAACAGTAATACAATATTATAAAGCAAGATACAGTTACAAAATAATGAATACCTAGGTAAAGTATTAAAATAATAATTACCCAGATAAGGTAATAAAGTAATGTATATAATTTATGATTTTTAATGAAAAAATAAAGAGTTGTTAACCATTATAAAATAATAAGATCAGACATTGAAATAAATTCAATCTAATTAAAATCAGTGAACATCTGAACTCCTGATTTTAACTAGAATAAAATAAATTAAAACCTTTTGCGAAATAGGAACACAATATCGATTGAATGATAAAACGTTATTGTGTTCCGTAAGGATAAACATATTCTGTTTCATCGATGATACCCGTTATCATTACAATGTTGTGAGTTAGATGGGGATGTTCCGAAAGGAGATTTGAAATCTAGAGTGGGTGGTGCTAGGTTAAATAGTCATGCTTTAGATCTCAAGTGCCATTTAACTGTGGAAAGTACTTACAAACGCCGAGTCATTAGAGTAGATTCGAGTGCAATTGTATATTTTCTTGTGGTTATTTATTTGTTTGATGACTTAAATAAAGATTTATTTCATGATGCTCTAACTATATGTAACCGTGTTGCTTTTCATACAAGATAAAAGCCGGTAGTAAGATGATGAGTTCTTTATTCTGAAGAGTTTCGACCAGGTATTACACACAGCACATGTTGTACAAAACGTGAACACGAACGAGAACCAATACGGAAAGGAATGGAATGTAATGTACCGGTAGTCACTCTGGAATAAATATATAAAAATATACTAGACACTGAGTAGCACGAACAGTAGAACATGCACACACATACATAACTAAGGGAGATAACTCGCTATTATAATTTACATAAATAATTCCATTTTAGATAGAATTACTAAAATATCACAATAGATATAACCTTTACAATATTAAAGATTTACAAATTCATTGACTTCAATTAAATAGTATTAATTATAACTTCTTACGAAGTATTATAACATTATAGTTAAATTCATAAGAATTACAGCTATATAAATGATCTACAGCCTATCATATATATACATCATTGAAGAATTTAAGTTACATAAATATTACATAACATTAACCATTTATAAATAAAGTATATTAAATACCTGTGTGTAGCACAGAGCCATCCTACACAATACTTCCAAGTTCTCTGTCAATATCTTTCTCTTTCAATATATTCTAAAATAATATGAATAACTATTTACTACATGTACTCTGATTACAAATAGATGAATATATTTCAAGAATCAAAATAACCATTTTCAAAACTATCTACTTTACACATTTACCTCTAGCTCTATAACTGAAATTACAGAAATAAGAAAATAACTAATTTTACCAAATACTTCAAAATTATCACTTATCTAAATTAGCTATACTTATAAAAATCAAAGAAATAATAGAAATAATAAAAACTTACTTTAACCTGTCTAAAATCTTGAACCAGGAAAATATACTTGTGGTCAGCTTGACCGACAGGAGTCTAACTACCCTAACAATAGCATTCCCGCCAAAACTGACCAACAAAGGAAATAAAAATAGTGACAAATAAAACACAAGAAAAGGACATAGACTTTGGACTTAGATCACAGGGTGTAAACTGTAACACAAAATACAGCAAGACATAACACAGAGAACATAAAACATCACACCCTGTAACATGTAACGCCAATAAACGACAAACACATACACAATACAATCTGGGCACATTTAAACAGACATCTGAACACAAATATCACATTTAATATATAAGATGATAAAAACTAATAAAATTAGACCCTGTTACTGATACTGAAGATCTCAACCACGTACAAGATCCAGGTCTTATGTAGAATGTATTCGTCTCTTGAATCAAATGTCAGTAGTTCAGCTCCAGTACTGGCGCAGTGGTCCTGTGAAAAAAAAGTGTCAAAATGTAATGGGCACATGTACAGTAATTACATAATACATACAAAATAATACAAGAAAACATGTATGAAGAAAATACTTGTAAAAGAAACACAAAACATAACAGCTGTATTTAGAAACATGAACAAAAAATCATTAATAAATGAAAGAAAAAAAAAAACACAATACAAAAAAACAAAAAAAAACAAAAAACAATTCCATGGAAAACTTAAAAACGACAGAACCCTAATTCAATACCTTGGCTTCCATCCATGTTTTGTTGCTGGAGGAAACAGTAAAACATAAATCACCTGCATGTCCCCAAGATAAAGGGCACCTCACAGTAGGGTAGTCTACAGAATAAAAATGACACATTTACGGAATCGTGGTAGATTGATCAATATAATGTAATCGCTATTGTCAATTATTGATGGAAACTGCTATCCTCAAGTTGTTTGACGTATATATATATATATTTATATCAAGGAAAGTCGTATCTCAAACCTAATGTTTGTAACCCTCTATTTTTATCTCTTTTATTGCCGTTCAGGAACGATGCTTGTTAACTATTAAAAAGACCTACCTAACTTAAATATTACAACGTTTACGACCATTTTTGTTCTGGGCACTTCAAATACCACATTGCAAAATTGACGGTGAACATATTTTTTGTTTTATTTGAAGATGGGAAAACTCCAAAAGCTAAACTGATAAGCTTAGTTTGACAGTTAAGAGTTTTTCATTTATCAAATTTGTCTAGTGAAACTGAAATGGCCAAACGAGTCTTTACGTCTCGTAAACAAGATGACGTTACCTGATGTTTCGGTTATGCCACTACATGCGTACTCAGAGCGTAAATTGAACGTAACCCCTTGACTATCGAGGATAAGAATCACCATCTAGTTCATTCATAAATTAATTAGTATTTGTGTTTCGATGTGTTTAGTTATTGATTTCAACACCGAGGCACATCTTGTTTTGAATACAAAAGCATGTCAAACTCCATGTTTTATACGGTTTTAATGGCTATATCACAGATCGAGTTTTAACGGTTGAATATGGCTTGCTACTGGCGGCTATATTACCATATTTTATGCACAAATATGCTTGGCCCATCGGAATACACATTTCGTCAATAGCACAGGAGTGTCCTCTACAAGCTCCTCCGATATCCTGTAAACAAACATACAAAACAAGTAAACAATAACATGGTGTTGTATTGCCAAAACATTTCATGCTGGAATCTTACTTCCACATTAAGCGATCTGATGTCAAAGTCTCATCAATACTGTGTTTTCTTTATAAGTTTATCCGATAACCTTTCAAACAACAACGCAAAACAAGTAAGAATAACAACCTTAATGGGTTTTTTTGCCAAAATGTTACGCGCTGAAATATACCTCCCTCATTAAACGACCGTGTATCAAGTTTGTTATATCTTATATCGGTTGCTACAGCAAAATTCCCTTTAAACCCCAATTTTAAATACCTATATATTATAATATTATTACAGTGAGCATTATCATAATCCAATGTGTCATTCTTGATAAATGTTAAGCAGGAGTATTAGAAATGGTTGATTGCCTAATGATAGGAAAATTATTGTTAACAATTAAGTTTCTGTTTCAAAGAAAAAAACTCATGCGAAACTGTCCTTCTGAATACCGTTGATTTCCGAACAGATAAAACATATCCTGATTATATAAATTAAGTTGTCCTATGTGATTTCCCAGTGATTAAAAAAAAATAGCCATGATCTTAAATTTTTCACTTAAAAGAATTAAAATAATAAAAAATAGTATGTGAAACACTCCTTTTGAATATTGATTTCCTGACAAGATGAAATAGATCACGGTTATATAAATCGGGTTGTCTTCCCTGCTGTGACCTAGTAAATAATGCCATGTTTGTGGAAAATATGATATTTTACCAGTGTGTATTTTGGTTGACATTTTATTTAAGGTATAAACATAATATGTGCGTATTTTATGTAAATCTATCAGAGACCAGGATAATATCTCATGGGGTACCCCAAGGTTCCATACTGGGACCCCTTATAATAAAGTTTTCAGAAAAGTTATGTGTGTTGATAATATATCACCGTCTGCATATCGGAAATCATATTGGAGAAAAATAAACGTCATGTCGATAGAAAGTAGCTGGTATGCTGAAAATAAAATGATTATTATGTAGATAAACAAAATTTGATATTTAAACAGCTAAGGCTGAAGCGCTGTAGATTCGATGGAGGTGGACTGAATTTATGTTTCAAAGGTGACAAAATACAACAGATAGAGAATAGGCAGATCCAGGGTGTTTTTTTATTTGCAAAGGGAAACATTGACCAAGGTTAAGCATCAAGCACTACCTATACTTCATTAGAAAAGTAAAATATCGTGCTTTATCCTACTTTTGATTTCATTCCAATAATACATTTTGATAACTTTTTATTGCAAAATATCTTAAAATGCAAAACGTGAATATTACGCGTGAAACCGATACCAGCCGAAAACGAGAGAACTATGACATATAATGAAAGATCAGATTATTTGCCTGAAACTGATATATCACATGGTAAGCATCGTAGCACTATGTTATTGTGGGTACCTCTAAAATGCGAAACGAAAGCAAAACGAAACGAAATCAAACGCAACGCCGATTTGTAACATTGAGTGTGCACGTGGATTTACATTGGATATAACTATCATTTACTTTTGGAATACATTAAATAAAAAATAAACCGATAAAACGATAAGCGGATTTAAAAAAAAAAAAAAAACACAGACACACAAAAACCGTGTAATATATTTTTTATTTTTATTTTTTTAGGCCTAGTCAATAGATATATAAGGTACAGTACACAATATGGAGACTAGTAAATTAAATTAGTGTGTGAATGAAGTATGACGAGTGAGAGCCCTCTTGTGAGAGGACAAATATTGTAATGTGTATTGCTATAAATCTGAGTGAATAAAATTTTTGTTTGAAAAAAAAAAAAAAAAAAAATGGCTAATCTGAAAAAAAAAAATAGAAAGTAATTAATAAGAAACCTCAGGAAACGCGGTGAGGTATACAATATGAGTGTCATTTCATATATATTTTGCTACAAGTATTAGGGGGGGGGGGGGAGGATATGCCGATAGCTCGTCAAGACGGGTAACCTGAGATTTCTCGCCACTCGAATTGCGGATAACAATACGTCCGTCATTTGTCCATGTACCAGAGATGAGATTTTGGGACTTAAGAAATATCGCCTTAGCATAAACTTGACCCCTGGCTTTGGTGAGCGCCTCGTTTATATACAACGAAGAAGTCGGAGTAGGTCGAGTTGGGGTAGACTGGTCCGAGTTGGTAGTAGATTCATGTTTGTTTTTGAAGAGAATGAACCTGGCATCATAAACTGCTGCTCGTGTTCTATTTGACAGAAATCTAACTAATAATGTCCCTAGGATAATTCCTTACTTTGGGCCCAACTCGATGCGAACGACAAATGTCCTTTTGGGTGACCATGAGTCCCCCCAAGTACTTGTTACACGCATTGATGATGAGTTGGTCAGTGTCCTCGTCTTGGGACTCAGGAATACCTCTGAATTTCAAACAATTCCTTCTAGAGTATTGTTCGAGATCGTCTATTTTATTTTCAAGAAATTCAATTTTATGATACATGGCAGGGATTCCCAAAACACCCACTAGCGCGTCTTTAAACATGGCGTTGTACATTAGTTGGGTCACTACTTGTTTGACTAATGCCGGGTCACGAAGTTCACTGATAGCTTGGACGCCTTTCCTAACTTTACCAGAAAGTTCAGTAGACATATTGAATGGTTGCAAATTCGTAGAATGAGGTACAATGATATAGAGTAGAGACAGGACGTTTGAGGTGGTCTGTTAGGAGCATACAATGTAAACAAAGGAATCCGCGGGAAGATTGACCATTGTCCACTTCACTTTAGAAATAACTCTGTACGTTTTGAATACACAAAGGATGAACGGGTTGCATACTATGGTAAAATAAAGTTACTTAACTGGCATCATTGGGTGATGTTAGCAACCCCACAAGGTCGTTAATCCATGAAGAAATAGCTTTTTATCCTCTGACGCTAATCAACGTCCATGTTAGTTGACCACCGGAAGTCAAATGTAGCCAATGTCATTCTAACGTTTAAACCACTGCTAGACAAGGGAGTTCTTGAAGCATTGGTACAGTGTCCTTTCTTATTTTTAAGTTTCGATCGCCACTACCTCACGCCAAACTGATAACAACTTCATCTTACTTACAAACCAATCAACATTGGATATAAAGGTATGGTTATAGTAACAAGATCTGGTATACAGCAATAACTTGTATATCATAAGGTAGTGTTATTGAATTACATTCGAATATTCAATTTTTTTAAATCTTAATCTTTTTTTTTTTTTTTTTTTTCCTTTTTTTTTCGGGGGGGGGGGGGGGGGGGGGGCAAATCAGATCTGTAATATGTGTGATTTGTATTAAACTTTTAAGACGTATTGTTTATGCTTAACTTATTTTGCTATCTTTTATAAACTACACTGAATTAACTACCAGTATGATTCTAATTACACACATGATAGCCATGGATTGTGTTATGTCAGGATGTTGTTTAAAAAAGCACTAAAATAGTTTGATGTTAGCTCTCCTTTCCATACCCAGCTGACCAATGGAACTTTGGGTATAATCCTGAGCATGGCACTTTACTTGTTTTATACTAGAAAGTAAAGGCTTATGGAAAGTTTGCAAATAAACAAATTAAGTTACATAATATCAAATTAAAAATACAGCTAAACATTTAAATACATATGACTTCCAATAAGGTTTGGTTTGTTTGTTTTTGTTTAACGTCCTATTAACAGCCAGTGTCATTTAAGGACGTGTCAGGTTTAGAGGTGGAGGAAAGCCGGAGTACCCGGAGAAAAACCACCGGCCTACAGTCAGTACCTGGCAACTGACCCACGTAGGTTTTGAACTCGCAACCCAGAGGTGGAGGGCTAGTGATAAAGTGTCGGGACACCTTAACCACTCGGCCACCGCGGCCCCCAATAAGTTCATAGATATGATTCCTCTCGAACAAAATATTTGAAAACAAAAACAAAACAAAAACGGACAAAACAAATTGCGGTGCAATTATAGTCTTAGTAGGAACCTCAATAGAAAAGTAGACATTTTCAGTGGGAATGTTTTGGAAATTCAACAGTAGCTTGAACAGTGAAATTAACTATCTTATCTTTTATTGCATTCAGAGACCTCTCCATCAAAAAAGATCAATAAGATTATTCTTTGTCATTTCTGCTTCTAACGACTTTGGTTCTACTCCTTACACCTTACGAAATAAAAACATAGCACTAAACGCACGATAAAAAATATATATCAATTGCATTTATAAAGTACCTGTAGAAAGAGAGTGAAAATATCATTATCATTAAAAAGATGACACATTATTCTGATGTGTAAATCATTTTATGCAAAATCAGACATATGTTTCGCATCTGATTAATTGCTTGATTATTGCATGTGAATGATATGAACTTTTAAGGAGAAAATCATGCATTTGACGTAGTCTAATACGTGGAAACTAGACAAATATTGCCACGCATGTAATTCATGTGTAACACATTTTTCCGTGCAGAAGACTAGCAAATTCAAGACATACATATTCAAGAAAGTTCGGAAAAATTAAATATTGACAGGGAGAGGCACATCATTACTTTTAGAAAAAAAAACAGATTCCTTTATGAGATTCCAAAATAACGTCATGTACATATGTATAGTTTTAAGCGTGTCACTTTGTCAATATTTCAATTGATTTAACTTTATTTTATTGTACAACCATTGCTAAACACAACTTTTTAAATTTACATTAATAACACTCATTCGCAAGTACAGAAGCGTGCTAGAGGTGTCACAGTGGCAAAAATGGGCATATCTAGAGAAAACAAATGTGCTTAAGCATGTGGCAGAAATAATTAAAAGAACATATCTACCTGAGGAATATCCTTCTTCCTGGTTGATTTACGAGGGACGAGTGACATCCATAGGTATTGTCTATCCATATCATCAGAGTTCAGCAAGCATTTTCCGTTACTAAAGCTGAGATTTCGGCATAATTTAAAAGCGACGCAAAGTTCTAAACACTGATAAAACGTCGGCAGGTTGATTGAGAGGTATGATTGAAAAATCAGTGAACTTCCTAATTCACGTAAAGGTACCTCTGTAACACAAGCAGCGAACTGAACCAGGTACACTAACGACAGAAAATACTGAATACACTGTGAAATATCCATAAGCAGCATGTCTTTTTGTGATAGAATATTAAGTTTGAAGCTGTTCAATTCTTTGTGGATGAGTAAGTTGATGCCCTGCCGAGGTTTTCAAACAAATAGATACATTGTACGACACTTCACTGTCTAATATGTTGATACATCACAGAATAAACGTGTTAATTGTTAATAAGAGTTTAAAAGCTTTACATTGTGACGATATATTGTGTTAACCAATGCGTGGAGTAGTTTAATTTTATGTGTAATGCTTCCAACGATAGAATCTAACTGTCTATATAGGTTTGAACGTTTCCAAATGTGTCGTTCATAATATGAATGATTTACTGGCGGTTAGTAAATGTGAATATTTGCCATTTAGATATTTGCAATATTGAACAGTTTGTTCATCAATACCTGGATGTTCTGGTGAGTATGCTGACATAATATCTAATTACCCTGCAATGTTAAAATATTACCCTAATTACTTCAAATTCAGGATATACCAGCATGGCCCAAAATGGTTAAGAATTTATATAAACAAATAATGACAAAATGTGTTTTTACCATCTTTTAGGGACAACCTATGAAAAGGTTTAAATGATTAGAAACATTTTACGACAGTTCCATAGATTTTATTTTAAAATCGCATGTTACTATATTTGTCATAACACGTTCATCGATTATTTTTATAATCGATATCATATATTTTCTTTGGAGCGTTTTCAAAACATTATAAAATACATGTACTTCCCAATTGTAAGTTAGAGGAGTTTCTATAGGTGTACTCTCTATATTAAAAAAAAATTACTTTTCGTACTTGTATTCAGTTAGTTGCTGGGTACTAGAGTTTATATTAGCTTTCTCTGCCATTCTGAGTGGTCGGGTGGCACCGTTGTTGCATACTTGCCTCCGTTTGGTGGTCAACATTCGATTTCCTGATTGGATGTGAAAAAGGTTTGGAGTTACCTGCCAAACCACGTGGATTTCCCCAGATGCTTTACTTTTATCACAGAGTATAACTGTATCGGTTCCACTTCATATCGTCATTACATATAGCTTAGATATTAATGGATGCTATGTGATGCATTGCTAACATTTATGATTTTTCCAGGCAATTTTTTGTTTGATTAAAAATCGCAATGTATGCGGCAAGCATGCAAAAATACTGTTTCGTTGCTGTATTTTCACCTGTACAAGAATCGTCCATACATTTCATTGCCGTGAATAAAACAACCGTTCTAAATGGTCAAAAATGTTTAACTCGATAATGAGATACCGTTTCAAAACTGACAACACATACAGACATGCAGGTATGACAGGTATACAAATATTTCTAATCAGTACTATTTTTTTAATTGAAATTGTAATCAATTATAGTGTCATAAAATGAATAAGTACCAAACGAGGAGTTCCCAGCATGCAATTTATAAAAAAAAAATTAAGTTCAGGAGCTCGCCCCAATTTTTGATCAATGTTAAACGTACACTATTCCACTGAATGTGTGTAAAGCTGAAGTATACGACCTGATTTGGATGCAATTGATGAATTATTCAAGTAAAAAGGAAATGAGTACCAACAGCATAAACTATATAAGCATTGGGATTGTTAGAATATGCCACATCTTATTTATTTATCTATTTATTACTTTTGATTAATTCCTTATCGAAAGTGAATAATAAAATCTGATACTCTCTGATGTAACAAAATATGATTTTATACACAATTATGCATGGATTTCTTCCAGCGCGCAGATCTGTGTAACTCTGCACAAACTTCATTATAATATCCACTATCTTTTAATTATGCAGACACTAGCAATAGATATAATCGAAACCACGCAGATCCGCGTTTATTGAATTATGATATAAACTATATGTCAACAACGGGTATCACGTACGCTCTAGCCATATTACAAGCATGTTGGAGGAAAGGAACAATAAAATGCGGAAAATGGTTGAGGTTTCAATACAAAGACGTCGTCTATACCGACAGAAAGTCGCATACAGCTTATGTATGTGTTTGTCCTACTTTGCGTTTGTAAGTATGCTTTTATTTGGTTTTGTAACATTAAAATTTTGCGAAACCTGGCCTTTGCATTGCCGATCGGGGACTTGAGCTTCAGTCGCCTCTGCAGAGGCCATTGTGCTACCTCTAAGCCATAAAATCAATCTCAGTTATCTATTGGGAAATATTTTAAGGGATAAGAAGGTACTGTTTACATATTTGCAAAAACACCTCCGTCCACACATCATGTATCATATATCTGAAATGTTGTAATAAAAGTCATAGAATTCACTATAAATCATTAACAATATAGAAACTCGATAATCAAGGAAACAGGTAAGAAATATTAAGAAATGTTCTGAAAACATCAATAGTTTAAATTTTTTTTAGTTCACATCGTAAAAGTACAATTGAAACAATGCTTCATTTGCTTTGAATATTAATTTCTCTTAACCAAATTAGTTTTGACTTGTTTTCTGCAAAACTACAGTACCGTTATAAGACGAAAGACAAAGACAAATACTTTTCTGTTATTCTAAGGTAGGCATTGTGGTTCGGATTATTCAACTAGTGCCTTTGAACATTAAAACTATGACTACCAGTAGGGGGGTGGGGGGTTAAATATGACGAAACCTACGTTTCCTGAAAAAGGTGGTATAATAACGAAACTATATTTCAAACTTAAATTGATTTGATATGACAAGAACATAAATGATAACCCTTGAAAATGACAATGAAAATGCTAACAAGCGGTTCAAAGTAGCTCAAGTTCAAATCTAAATAAAAAAATAAACTGTAGAATATGCAAGTCCATATCAACATCAATATTTGTTTTTGATCTTCAATACAGACTTAGGCCCAGGTGATATGGTGCTTCAGATATCGAATACCCCCAGACTTGGACATAATGTAAAATATACAATTGCTATTGTGTAAAATACTCTTATAAAATAGAAAGTTGCAATAGCAATATGCTGTTAAATACCGATGTAAGACAGCTAATTGTTATTCTGTAAAATATCCTTGTAAGATAGAAATTGCAGAAGAAATATTTACTGTAAAATACATGTAACGTAGAAAATTACAATAGCAATATGCTGTAAATTACCAATGTAAAATAGATAATTGCAATACGCTTTAAAATACTGATGTAAAGTAGACAATTGCTATTCTTTAAAACACCCATGTTAAATAGAGAATTACAATGGCAATATGCTGTAAATTATCAATGTAAAATAGATAATTCGATAGCAATATGCGGTAAGATATCCAAGTAGAATAGATAATAGCAATAGCACTATGCTGTAAAAGGGGTTTCTACCTTTAAATAGGAAATCAATGATAATGAAGTGCCTATCTTGACTATTGAATAGATGATTACAAAAACAATATGTTGTAACTGCACGTCATATAACCATATCGTAGGTATTTGTGACGTCACCATAATTTAAAAAAAAGTAAAAAAGTCAGACATGGGGAAAATATTAATAGTGACGTGGGTGTTTTACATGGTTAAAGGAGCCATTCATGGAAAAATATCAACCGATTTCTTCGTTATGTCTCATAAAGTGGGAAATTAATTTTATCACTAAAACACAAACGTTTACAGTATAATTGATATAACTTATTACGGTGATTATGTATTTCAGTTGCTATCGCGGATATCCTTGCTATCTGGGGAACAGATGGAGGCAGTTTTATGCATGCATTAGACTTGGGATACGCTGTTGGAGGAGTCATTTCCCCTCTCCTGGTTGCCATGTTCACCAATATTCCATGTCACGATGAAGCTTCTTTTTACGAGACTACCGATAGGTTGGCGAATACGACAAATCGTATGACAAGTCGTATCTAAGGGATGACATTTTTTGTAATGTTTTTTCATTATCTCTCGTGATATTTACTCAGAATCTTCGCCATTGGAAATTACGTCATCATTAGAAGGCTGTTGGTACTGGAAGATAGCTGTTTTAGCTAACATGAGCGTTTTACTTGGGGTTTACACGGCTATGTCAGAGACAAGTGCCAGCTTTCTAGTCGCAATCCGTGTCGCCAAGATGAATTGGAAGATGGCGAGTGGAGCCCTTCTCTTAGCATTTATAGAGGGATGTTTCAGTTTTGGGTTATTTCTATCCATGTTTTGTGTGCGATATATCAAACCACATACCATTTTAGGGATATTTTTACCGTTAGTCTCTATCATGTTTGCCATTATGACATGGTGCGGTTTTAATGTTTCTGATTACGGGTTCAGCATATCGATTGGGTTACTAGGATTGTGAACGTCTGTTATTTTGCCTGCTATTTTCACGAGGACAGAAGAATCTTTCCCAGTGACTGGCAAAATTGCATCTTTGTTTAATGTTGCACAAACGATAGAGGCAATAACAAGTCCTATTGTTGCTGGGATACTAATGGATAGACAATCACCTATGTGTTATGCTTATATTCTTATCGCGACATCGTTGATGATGGTTTTACTGTATTTGGTTGGGTTTTTGTTATGACGACAATGCCGGTCCAACAATCAGACATGAAAAATCAGAAGGTGGGTAATGTGAGAAAATTAATGGTAACAATCTCTTACAACCTGGACATGTTCATATACACGAAACAAAATTATTTAATCGTCTTAGTTCTATACGTAATTAATATGTAAGGGTTAATATTTTCAGGAAATTATATCAACATATCTGTGAACCGTTTTATCGTGTAATTTTTATTTTTACTTTATCGATCTTAATACGACAGCGGTGAATTGTTTACGACATCAATTATCTGTTTATGACAACACTGAACTGTTTGCGGCATCACTTAACTGTTTACGACAGCACTGAAATCAAGCATAGATCGTTCTTTGAACTACACAGGAAATAAGTGAAGCGAAGCTTATGTCCATCAAAATGTAAATAGAAGATGTAAGGATGTAAATAGTAATAAACCAAACCGACGTTAAATTAAGATGTAAAGAAGTAAATTAAGCAAACAATCATTATATCATATGTAAATAAATGTAAATACTGAAACTGTCACTCTTCTTTATGTTCATAGATCTAACTTTACCGTTGACAACTGAAATATGTTGACTTTTAAGCCAAACAATTCCATTATTCAACTTCTTACTTTTTAAGTGTATCACCTATGTCCAGTTTGCTCGGATTTTGACCAATCAATGCACTTCTAGATCTTCGGTGCTGATAATATATGTTGACAGGATATGTCTCTTGAATGCTTCATTTATCGACATCTAACTTACTTTGTGTATATCTGCCCATGTTAGTAATGCTTGTGCAATACAAATACACTACATTAGACCCACAATTAATCACCATACGACCT
>NW_022983061.1:25501-82006 GCF_902652985.1 Pecten maximus
CATTCTGTAACTATGAACAGTTATGTCTGGTGAATCTGATGTATGGAGGCTGACTGGGGTATTCTGTAATCATGAACAGATAATCCCGTTAAATGTGATGTATGGAGGAGGATTGGGATATTGTTTTATTATGAACAGTTATGTCTGGTGAATCTGATGTATGGAGGATGATTGGGGTATTTTTTTTTATTATGAACAGATAATACCGTTAAATGTGATGTATGGAGGAGGATTGGGGTATTTTTTTTTATTGTGAACAGTTATGTCTGGTGAATCTGATGTATGGAGGCTGACTGGTACATTCTGCAATTATGAACAGATAATACCGTTAAATGTGATGTATGGGAGGAGGATTGGGATATTGTTTTATTATGAACAGTTATGTCTGGTGAATCTGATGTATGGAGGATGATTGGGGTATTTTTTTTATTATGAACAGATAATACCGTTAAATGTGATGTATGGAGGAGGATTGGGGTATTTTTTTTTATTGTGAACAGTTATGTCTGGTGAATCTGATGTATGGAGGAGGATTGGGATATCTTTTTTTATTATGAACAGTTATGTCTGGTGAATCTGATGTATGGAGGCTGACTGGGGTATTCTGCAATTATGAACAGATAATACCGTTAAATGTGATGTATGAAGGAGGATTGGGATATTGTTTTATTATGAACAGTTATGTCTGGTGAATCTGATGTATGGAGGATGATTGGGGTATTTTTTTTACTGTGAACAGTTATGTCTGGTGAATCTGATGTATGGAGGCTGACTGGGACATTCTGTAACTATGAACAGGTTAGCCCGATAAGGCTGACGTATGCAGCTGATTGGGACATTCTGTAATTATGCACTGTTAAGCCAGTAAATATGTGATGTATTGCCAGTAAGGTTATAGAGGTATTCTGTAAAGATAAATAATACGAAGATTTTTGGATGGGAATACATAAAATAACACTGGAAACAGTAGCTGTTACTAACTAACAATAACAATGGAAACAGTAGCTGTTACTAACTAACAATAACCCTGTAAACAGTAGCTGTTTCTCATTAACAATAACCCTGTAAACAGTAGCTGTTACCAACTAACAATAACCCAGTAAACAGTACATGTTACTAACTAACAATAACCCAGTAAACAGCAGGTGTAACTAACTAACAATAACCCAGTAAACAGAAGCTGTAACTCACTAACAATAACCCAGTAAACAGAAGCTGTAACTCACTAACAATAACCCAGTAAACAGTAGCTGTTACTAACTAACATATCCCTGTAAACAGTAGCTGTTACTAACTAACATATCCCTGTAAACAGTAGCTGTTACTAACTAACAATAACCCAGTAAACAGTAGCTGTTACAAACTAACAATAACCCAGTAAACAGTAGCTGTTACTAACTAACAATAACCCAGTAAACAGTAGCTGTTACCAACTAACAATAACCCAGTAAACAGTAGCTGTTACCAACTAACAATAACCCAGTAAACAGTAGCTGTTACCAACTAACAATAACCCAGTAAACAGTAGCTGTTACCAACTAACAAGAACCCAGTAAACAGTAGCCGTTACTCACTAACAATAACCCAGTAAACAGTAGCTGTTACCAACTAACAATAACCCAGTAAACAGTAGCTGTTACCAACTAACAATACCCCAGTAAACAGTAGCCGTTACTCATTAACAATAACCCTGTAAACAGTAGCTGTTACCAACTAACAATAACCCAGTAAACAGAAGCTGTAACTAACTAACAATAACCCAGTAAACAGTAGCTGTAACTCACTAACAATAACCCAGTCAACATTACATGTTACTAACTAACAATAACCCAGTAAACAGCAGGTGTAACTAACTAACAATAACCCAGTAAACAGAAGCTGTAACTCACTAACAATAACCCAGTAAACAGATGCTGTTACTCACTAACATTAACCCAGTAAACAGTAGATGTTACTAACTAACAATAACCCAGTAAACAGTAGCTGTAACTCACTAACAATAACCCTGTAAACAGAAGCCGTTACTCACTAACATTAACCCAGTAAACAGTAGCTGTTACTAACTAACAATAACCCAGTTAACAGTAGCTGTAACTCACTAACAATAACCCTGTAAACAGTAGCTGTTCCTCACTAACAATAACCCCGTAAACAGTTGCTGTAACGCACTAACAATAACCCTGTAAATAGTAGCTGCAACTAACTAACAATAACCCTGTAAACTGTAGCTGTTCCTCACGAACAATAACCCAGTAAACAGTAGCTGCTTCTCACTAACAATAACCCAGTAAACAGTAGCTGTACCTCACTAACAATAACCCAGTAAACAGTAGCTGCTTCTTACTAACAATAACCCTGTAAACAGTAGCTGTTACTCACTAACAATAACCCCGTAAACAGTAGCTGTTCCTCACTAACAATAACCCTGTAAACAGTAGCTGTAATTCACTAACAATAACCCAGTAAACAGTAGCTGTAACTCAGTTACAATAACCCAGTAAACAGTAGCTGTAACTCACTAACAATAACCCCGTAAACAGTTGTTGTAACGCACTAACAATAACCCTGTAAATAGTAGCTGTAACTCACTAACAATAACCCTGTAAACAGTAGCTGTTACTAACTAACAATAACCCTGTAAACAGTAGCTGTTACTAACTAACAATAACCCTGTAAACAATAGCTGTTACTCACTAACAATAACCCAATACACAGTAGCTGCTACTCACTAACAATAACCCTGTAAACATTAGCTGTTCCTCACTAACAATAACCCTGTAAACAGTAGCTGTAACTCACTAACAATAACCCTGTAAACAGTAGCTGTTCCTCAGGAACAATAACCCAGTAAACAGTAGCTGCTTCTCACTAACAATAACCCAGTAAACAGTAGCTGTTACTCACTAACAATAACCCTGTAAACAGTAGCTATTCCTCACTAACAATAACCCAGTAACCAGTAGCTGTAACTCAATAACAATAACCCTGTAAACAGTAGCTGTAACTCACTAACAATAAACCTGTAAACAGTAGCTGTAACTCACTAACAATAACCCTGTAAACAGTAGCTGTTACTCACTAACAATAACCCTGTAAATAGTAGCTGTAACTCAATAACAATAACCCTGTAAACAGTAGCTGTAACTCACTCACAATAACTCTGTAAACAGTAGCTGTTACTAACTAACAATAACCCTGTAAACAGTAGCTGTAACTAACAATATCCCTGTAAACAGTAGCCGTTCCTCACTAACAATAACCCAGTAAACAGTAGCTGTTACTCACTAACAATAACCTAGTAAACAGTAGCTGTAACTCACTAACAATAACCCAGTAAACAGTAGCTGTTACTGACTAACAATAACCCTGTAAACAGTAGCTGTAACTCACTAACAATAACCCAGTAAACAGTAGCTGTAACTCACTAACAATAACCCAGTAAACAGTAGCTGTAACTCAATAACAATAACCCAGTAAACAGCAGCTGTTACTCACTAACAATAACCCAGTAAATAGTAGCTGTAACTCACTAACAATAACCCAGTAAACAGTAGCTGTAACTCAATAACAATAACCCAGTAAACAGTAGCTGTTACTAACTAACAATAACCCAGTAAATAGTAGCTGTAACTCACTAACTATAACCCAGTAAACAGTAGCTGTAACTCACTAACAATAACCCAGTAAATAGTAGCTGTAACTCACTAACAATAACCCAGTAAACAGTAGCCGTTACTAACTAACAATAACCCAGTAAATAGTAGCTGTAACTCACTAACTATAACCCAGTAAATAGTAGCTGTAACTCACTAACTATAACCCAGTAAATAGTAGCTGTAACTCACTAACTATAACCCAGTAAATAGTAGCTGTTTCTCAATAACAACAACCCTGGAGACAGTTGCTGTTTTTCACTAACAATATTCCTGTAAATAGTATGCGTTACTCACTAACAATAACCATGGAAACAGTTTACAATTGTTTCATGCCTCATCAGTCAACAGTCAAAGCTGTTTTCACGAGGCATTGGTACTGTTTCCCGAGGCCGAAGGCTGAAAAAAAAAAAAAAAAACAGAAAAAAAAAGTTTAATGATTTTTCAGAGTTGTATTAAAATTGCAAAAGTTGTATAGATTATAAGTAAATATACTAAGAGGCTACGTATACATATCTAAAACACGCACCGTATTTTTTTCAGAATTTGGCATATGTATTGTACACTGCAACATGTACCTCGAAATTATTCTTTAAAAAATGAACTTAATCATGATTGATTTAGCTTCATGTTCATTCATATTGCTCAAACTTGATAAACACCTTAATTGTTATAGTTGATGTAACAGGGGAGGTAACTCGCTAATCAGCTCATTTTAAGGGTTGTTGATTAAGCATGATGTTAATGAATCAGTGTTAATTAATAAAATATTTTATGTTTCATAACAAACCCAAAATAAATTTGTTGGTATATTACAATCCATATGAATGAATTCCGGTTTATATAAACCTGATTTATAACTCCGTATCCATGGAACCTATTACTGTAAGTGTTATTTTTGCCAGTTTTGGTGAAACCATTATTTTCATTTTTTTGATTGTAATAACACGCAATTTTTAGTCCTTTCTTACAAGGAACAAGTATTGGAAGACCGTTGACATTATGCTTACATTTTGCGATGTCTCCATATATCGTTACGACGTCATCATTCAGGATATTGGTGTAGAACCATCATGTTTCATCACTTCGTTGGGAAGTTTGTCATATCTTCTTTGGCAGTCATGGTTGTTGAGTAGAAAGATCCAGCTCACGTGACCGAGCCAAAAATAGCGAAGTCACGTACGACTGATTCGTTTACCTTGTGTATACGGAAAAGCCATATGCTATATATCCCTGCCTTATATACATGGTTTGACGGCTTCATGTTAGGGTACGTACTACGAAATCGATTAACAGGTTGTACATAAAATATATACACCGAGCTATTACCACTCGTATACAACACGAAATGTTTAAAACCCTGTTCATAAGAGTGGGGAAATTCATAAACACCTGAACGGGACAATGGGTGCTTTGGGATTGATGTCGGTCTTAACTTTTCTTCTTGGAGGTAAAATGACTGTATATCAATTTGTCGTAAGCGTTTAATGTATCGATGCTATTTTTTGTGTAATATATCACAATTGACTATCTTGATATCAAATCGAGTCTCCATCAATCGTGACACTTTAATTAATTGATGGCATGTCATCACTTTAAGCGTCGTGATGACTTCTGGTAGCAACTTGGTTCACCGACATCATCGTTACTTCAATGATATAAAAAATAAATGTAAATTTAACAAACAAGTGAAATCTATATAGTTCGTTCTCAGAAGCAACAAACATATGTAACATTTTCAGATTTTTTTTTATTTTAAGAGAAACAGTTAAATGTTAATTGAATTGTATTCATTAGAAGGTTGTATTACAGTGAAAACTAATTAAACTGAGTTGAATTATAAGAATGATAAGATGGCAAACGCATGACACCATACCACTAGCTGATTCGATCTGCCTGGATAGGGGTTGTATTGCATTTGTTTATTACAGATATTTTTGTTTATTTCACGTAGTCGCTTCTCTCTGAGAAAGCGTCAAGTGTTCTGCTAACGGAGTGTTCAGATCTGTTACACATAGCGTCTTCTCTGTCTCAAATTATGTTGCATTGCGACTAAATGTGTTTTTTTTTTAAAGTCGGGATGGTTTCTCCTCTGACCTCTACTCGGAGGACATTAGGGGACCAAGGAATACAGTCCGCTATATCATATTATATGTTGACCGTAGAAGAAAACTAAATATAGCGACTGCTGCAGAATCGTGGACGTTCTTTTTGGAAACAAAAAAATACCAATATAGAGCGACTGTCGGATTGACAGAAACTTTGGATATTTTGCTGTCGTTCTGTCTGTTTTTTCTTTATCACTTCAAAGTCATTGTTGGGGCCGGGGAGGCCGAGTGGCTGATGTGTCCCGATCATTCCTTCACCTGTTGGTTTAGAGTTCGAAATTGAGGTGGGGCAGTTGCTTTGTACTGACTGTAGGTCGTTTGTTTTTTCTCCTGGTTCTCCGGTTTTCCTCCACCTCCAAAACCAGGCACGTCTTTTAATGACCCAGGGTGTTAATGGGACGTTAAACCAAAACAAATTCAAAATGATTGTGCATCAGGTTATATTATGACGGCTGCAGAGAAGACAACAGAAGATGAAAATAAATAAAACAACAGGAAGAAGATAGTTATTGTTCATGCATAAAATGCAGTATTTGGGAGTGGGCGGCTGATTTGCCCATTGCCATATTAAAAGACCAAGTGCGTTATCCTGCTGGAGGTCTACGGCAGTATACTCCAGTGAGATAGCGCTGTAATGTAAGCGAGCCATATCATGACGAACATGAGAATGTCACGGCCTTCTGAAATAGGCATATACTCTCCACAGTCATACAGCTCAGAAACTCAGAAAAACGACCTTCATTGAACATAGCAGTTGATGGGATAATGAACAATACACGCAAAACCACCTGGAATAATGCAGGCCGCTGTTCTTACAATCAACCGAAATTTTAATGATATTGAAGTTCAATGTTGAGGGAGAGAAACCACCTATCCAACAATAAGCAAACATTTAGTACTCGCAGTTTCTGTAGATCATATCAAGAGATGGTATTGCATCTATGTAGGCTCAAGAGTTGTCGGTTGTTGTGCCCATATTGCTAATGTCTTCAGGGATTTTAGGGTTTCAGAGAGAGCAAGGAAGTATACTAAAATCTCCTAATATACCTGGTAGTTGTTCAAAAGCAGATTAGCTTCACACGTAATTAGTGAAAAAAGTCACTTCTCCTTTACTTCAAATCCCATGTGTGTTAATTCTTCACAATAGGCAGACATGAAGATACTGATGAGTGTTATAGCTTCAGAATTTTTTTGTCAAATAAGTTTTAGCCTAAAATACTTAAACTTTAGTTTAATTATCACAATCAGAGGATTACAAACGTCTGACGCAAAACCATGTTTTTCGATCTGTCTGAAGAATCGAGAAATGGCGATGGACATGGGAAATATAACCACTTTTTACATGAGCTAAAAAGATCACAAAGTGATTTGTAAAAACTGTTAATTTCACTTTTACCGATTCCCAACTACGGAATGAGTATAGAAGGGATATAACTATTAAGAGTACATTTTTTGGAAAATTTTAAGTGGGATATATTTCACAATGTTATGAGACATTTGATTACGTTTGATGGGATATTTTCTCAAAACACAACCAAATCGTTACCTATTGACGGGGGAAGAGTGGCATGAGATGCCTATGTCTTCATATTTCATCTTTTTTAAGCGAGATTAGGAATATACAAAATATATTAAACTAGAGATATTGTTTTATTTTAATTACCAGAATGTCAGAAGGCGTCATGTGATTGAGTAACATTTTGTACAGAACTGATACCCGTGCAGGACGGGGAAAATGTGCCTCCTGTATCTCACTATATGTATACGTTTCCAGTGCCCATTAAAATATAAACCTATACCAATATTTTATCTTTGTTTAATCGATTTGATGTTTTAATCATGTTTTCGTTTTCAAATCGGCATCATTCAGGGTTTAATAGGGAGATAACACTTTAAGATAAGCAATATAAACTTGATGTATTGCACCTGTCGCTATGCCAAATTATCATGGCACCATTTTGCACGATGTTTTGAGAACACAAATGTTAATATCTCTCTGTGCGCCCCCGATAACATCCCACACTCGTCACGTACATGTGACTTTAATATTAAAGACTTTACTGCCAACCGAATCCAGAGGAGAGTTGTATTCACAAGTGTCACTATGTATAACATTTAAATTTACACTCGAGTATATTGCGTTTGTTTATTACCGATTAATTAATTATCGGCGTCACTTGTCGGAGAAAGCGCCATGTGTTAAATTTACGGTCTGCCCAGGTCTATTGCACATCCAGGAGAGTCTGCTATGTCTCAAATAGTACCGAAAGGCCACTAATTGTGGATCTTCTGTAGTGTCGGGATGATATTTCCTTTTACATCTACTCAGACGACATCTGGGAAACCTGGAATAAAGCCCACTATATCCAGCTTCCTATTACTTGTAAATGGCGACTCAATTTTGGACAGCAGCAACACATGGATTTTCTTATATCTTCTATTAGGGTACATTAAAGACCCACATTGATCAGCTGTCGGGATTGTAACACTTGTGAGATTTCTTATTTATTTATTGTGTCTCTCAAGGATAGGGTTAGGGATAGGGTTTGTTATTCATTCAAGGTACAAAATAAGAGAAATTATTTAAAGTTGAATGTATGGTAACAAAGAACATTAGTTCCTAATAGCTTGTAATTCAATAAACAAAATAGTAATACCCCCCCCCCCCCACCACCATCGTTTAGTGATGAAAAAGACAAAAAAAATTATCAACGGTAACCCCACTTGCAAAACAATACCAGATACTTATACTTATTACTTATGTGAAAATATTGAAAATAAATAAATAAATAAATAGAGAAATAAATCAATCAATAAGTAAACAAAATCATAATTAATAGTTATCGAAATATTATTTCATGGTATGACTATACAATTATACGTAATTACTTCAACCAATTATTTTTTTCATCACCGGACCCGATAATAATTACCAATCACTTGATTGTATTGGTCTTTCATTATGGCGGTTATGGATACTTCACGCAATCCGGGCTAGGTAGAACATCGACCACGTAAACAGACATCATTTAACATTGACTTATGTTTGCAAATCGGGCAGCTCGTTGTAGTTCCAAAATTATTGATTCGCTTAAAGATAATTGTTTGGAAGTTATGTTGAAGTTAGTAGCTTTTGGTATTTACTAAGAAAGCATTGTTTTCAATCGATGATAAAATTGATTATTGTATATGTGTTGCATCTTTAATTGACAGGTACGTGTCAGTTACTTTTAATGGCGGTTCGTATGTGGTTATTTTTTTTAGCGGGACAGTCTCTGTTCATAGACCTGGTTTTGAGTCCGGAAAAAATTATATGGGACAAAGCAGAAGACTACTGCAAGAATAATAACGGCCGCCTTATCGTACTCGACAGTCAGGAAAAGTGGAACAACTTCACGGCACACGATCATTATCGGCAAAAAAACTTGTAAGTATTGTATATGATTTGTTATGGTTTTATATTTATATATCTCCCTTCTTCAGCTTAGTAAACTCTGACTGCGTTAAAATTAGCGTAAAGCAGTCAAAAAAAGGCTCAGCGAACTAATAAGCGCGGGAATCGGTAACATAATCATGACGTCCTTTAAACATAGATGAGTTAGCAGAGTTTGAAATAATGAAGCTTGAATATATCAAACACAATCTCTTTAACAGGATCGAGCGAACCAACCACAAATATACAAAGTACAACATCCTCTGATCCGTATACCACGACAACAGAAAATAAGGCAGCCATTTCCTCTGCAACACACACTACGTCATTGCCTGCTAGTCCGGCAGACCCTGCTGAAAAGCCAACTACAGTTCCTTTTACTACAACTAATGCACCGCAAACTGACGTGTCACCTTCTGTTCCAAACTCGACAACGACGGAACAAGAAGTTATCGAGGAGACGACCCCAGTCACTTCCAAAGAAATTAAAGGGTGTGATCGATGCTGTCGATCAACACACGCTAGATGACCTCTGAGCCAACAGTTGACCGTGAACAAATCTAGCTTGTCTGTTTATACCCGTAAACGAATCAGCGTGTACGATTCCCGTTCCAGTAGTGTAGCCATGGGAAGTGTGGCTAGTGCCATCCTTGCGACAGTTGTCGGAGTTATCATTATCCCTGACATTATCACTCTGTTGAGATCCGTGAACAAACTACTTCAGAACCAACACAAAATTAGGCCAGGATAGTGAACACATCAGAACATTACGAATATAATAACAAGACTATCAACAGCCGTGCATCAGAAATACTTATACAGCGTATGGAGAGAAAACTGTAATAACAATGTAGTTTTCTATATTTCTTATCAGTCCCCACAGTATAGAGCATAACATTTTTTAGTGACTGTCGTTGAAAATAACAGTTGCCTTTAAAGAGAAGTTTCCAAAGCTAGAAAGTGTTTGCATGATTTTTCAATCAGAGACATTTTGCCTGTTAATGTTAATGCACTGTCCGTTGAGTTTCTTCTGTCGACGTGCCAACCTCGTTATTCTGCCTGCATCCCGGATTACTATGTCCGAGTTGATCACCCACTGACAACAATTGAAGTCTTTCAGAAACTCAATAGTGTTCTTCTTTATGATTCACATGCATATCCCTTTTTTCACAGAGAAACAAATTGGACTGTTTTATTACAGTCTACATATTACTCACATCATGATTAGTGCGTGTACTATTTCAATAGATTTTCATCATTCTGGAAAATTGAAATAATTGAGATGATGCTGCTGCTAACACCGTGATGCTCATACCCGTCTTATTAAGGGGTTGTAACTAGCTCAATACTTGTGAAATGTTTTCAGTTGTCGTGTCATATGCACTGATGACGAACCTGAGCTGGAACAATTGACACAGTGCGAATTTTCTTTCAACTGACTTTGTGATGTGGAAGGGTACATCTTACCAACAACGTTACATTTTTTCTCCATTCAGTTTAGTTGTGTATATGTTAAACTATAGCAGAAGTGGGTCTGAACTAATAATTAAAACTATGTTGTTTTCCTGTTTGAGACAAGAGTAAAGAGCGAGGTAGTTTTTATGGTTATTGCTATGTATACAGCAGAGAATAATCAAGCCTTCAATACATACATTATTTACAAAAATCAAACACAATTAAACATTCTTTTCGCCTTGAAATGACGTTATATTTGTCACCTTGTCTGTGCCATGCTTTTATTTGATATTGATTTTAATACAAACCTTTACATAGCTAGGTTATATAGTGACAGTGGCATGCATGACAAAGTATCAATCTCAATCAATATTGGTAACTAATAAAAAGGTCATAACTCTAGAAATATTTAATTGATTCTGTTTAATTAGTACAGTGCAAGATACATGTATATATCTATGAAAGATCATACAGTGATATATCACGCGCTGCCATGTGCTATTTTTGTTTGCCTTATAGATTTATCTAGGCACTTTTCATTTGAAACAACACCAGCAAAGTAGGTTAAACGACTGAATTGAAGAATAAGGACATTATGATAGTTTTGATGCAAATTTGAACATTTCATATATATATATATACAAAAAGCTGATGTTCCCCCGGCAGCATTTGGTTCATATTAGGTTAATAAAATTGCACTTTCAAGATGTACACCGAATATTTTTCAAGGTCAAAAGTAACATTAGATTAAATTACAAATTGTGCATTTTTATACATATTATGTACTATGTCATCATTTCACCTAAGCATTTCAATCAAAATACCATTAAAATGGGGAGCTTTGTTTTGGTACTCTCCCTTACAACACTTGCTAATTGGCTGAGCTGATTGGGTGATTTGCTTGCGTGAGACACTGAATGTGTTATACTGTATAAATGCATTTTATATGTCTGCCAAGGAACATAACTCTGTGTATTCTTTTTTTCTGCCCAGTGAAGGAGTTTAACGGGATGTATACATGTTAGATTTTATTCAGTAAACGTGTTATACTCAATGTATGTACATTATATTTCTGTCTCAGTAAACGTGTTATACTTCATGTATGTATATTATATTTCTGTCAGTGAACGTGTTATACTTCATGTATGTATATTATATTTCTGTCAGTGAACGTGTTATACTCCATGTATGTATATTAGATTTCTGTCAGTGAACGTGGTATACTCCATGTATGTATATTAGATTTCTGTCAGTAAACCTGTTATACTCCATGTATGTACATTATATTTCTGTCAGTAAACGTGTTATACTCCATGTATGTATATTATATTTCTGTCTGTGAACGTGTTATACTCCATGTATGTATATTATATTTCTGTCAGTGAACGTGGTATACTCCATGTATGTATATTATATTTCTGTCAATGAACGTGGTATACTCCATGTGCGTATATTATATATCTGTCAGTGAACGTGTTATACTTCATGTATGTATATTAGATTTCTGTCAGTAAACGTGTTATACTCCATGTATGTATATTATATTTCTGTCTGTGAACGTGTTTGCTCCATGTATGTATATTATATTTCTGTTAGTGGACGTGTTATACTCCATGTATGTATATTATATTTCTGTCTGTGGACGTGTTATACTCCATGTATGTATATTATATTTCTGTCTCAGTGAACTTGTTATACTCCATGTATGTATATTATATTTCTGTCTCAGTGAACGTGTTATACTCCATGTATGTATATTAGACTTCTGTCAGTAAACGTGTTATACTTCATGTATGTACTGTATATTAGATTTCTGTCAGTGAACGTGTTATACTCCATGTATGTATATTATATTTCTGTCTGTGAACGTGTTATACTCCATGTATGTACATTATATTTCTGTCAGTAAACGGGTTATACTCCATGTATGTATATTATATTTCTGTCTGTGAACGTGTTATACTCCATGTATGTATATTATATTTCTGTCAGTGAACGTGGTATACTCCATGTATGTATATTATATTTCTGTCAATGAACGTGGTATACTCCATGTACGTATATTATATATCTGTCAGTGAACGTGTTATACTTCATGTATGTATATTAGATTTCTGTCAGTAAACGTGTTATACTCCATGTATGTATATTATATTTCTGTCTGTGAACGTGTTTGCTCCATGTATGTATATTATATTTCTGTTAGTGGACGTGTTATACTCCATGTATGTATATTATATTTCTGTCTGTGGACGTGTTATACTCCATGTATGTATATTATATTTCTGTCTCAGTGAACTTGTTATACTCCATGTATGTATATTATATTTCTGTCTCAGTGAACGTGTTATACTCCATGTATGTATATTAGACTTCTGTCAGTAAACGTGTTATACTTCATGTATGTATATTATATTTTTGTCTGTGAACGTGTTATACTCCATGTATGTATATTATATTTCTGTCTCAGTAAACGTGTTATACTCCATGTATGTATATTAGACTTCTGTCAGTAAACGTGTTATACTTCATGTATGTATATTAGATTTCTGTCAGTAAACGTGTTATATCATCATGTAAATGATACTTCAGGGACTACCTGCACTTTCACTCTGTTCAACCATGGATATGTCGTTGCAAAACAGAAGGCTCTGTCATCTCTAACATCTTCACATGTCATGTTATGCTGTATTATTCATAATATATTTCAAGCATTTAATCTTAAAGATATATAACTACAATCACTCCATAATAATCATATTTTGTTTTAATTATTCAATTAACTGAAATGATTGTGAGTTACAAATGTAAACATATCATGATTTATGTTGTATCATTAATTTTTTGTCTGTGTCATATTAATTAATATTTTGATTTCAGATTTGTCTGCCTGTGTATATATCGTTTAGTCATATAAATGTCCAATTACTTTTGAAAGTTTAATTCCTTTTAATGTTTTGTGGACTACTTTATTGTATATAAAGATATATATCTGCTATTGATAATAATATATATCACAATAAATCATAATTAATTTTTATAGTTGCAGTATATGTATAAATATCTTTGTTTTTTTTTATCAATAAAAAGTGTTTAATAATGTCCGATCTGGTGTTGTTAACAGTGTCCGATCTGGTGTTGCTAACAGTGTCCGATCTGGTGTTGTTAACAGTGTCCGATCTGGTGTTGTTAACAGTGTCCGATCTGGTGTTGTTTAACAGTGTCCGATCTGGTGTTGTTAACAGTGTCCGATCTGGTGTTGTTAACAGTGTCCGATCTGGTGTTGTTAACAGTGTCCGATCTGGTGTTGTTAACAGTGTCCGATCTGGTGTTGTTAACAGTGTCCGATCTGGTGTTGTTAACAGTGTCCGATCTGGTGGTGTTAACAGTGTCCGATCTGGTGTTGTTAACAGTGTCCGATCTGGTGGTGTTAACAGTGTCCGATCTGGTGTTGTTAACAGTGTCCGATCTGGTGTTGTTAACAGTGTCCGATCTGGTGTTGTTAACAGTGTCCGATCTGGTGTTGTTAACAGTGTCCGATCTGGTGTTGTTAACAGTGTCCGATCTGGTGTTGTTAACAGTGTCCGATCTGGTGTTGTTAACAGTGTCCGATCTGGTGTTGTTAACAGTGTCCGATCTGGTGGTGTTAACAGTGTCCGATCTGGTGTTGTTAACAGTGTCCGATCTGGTGTTGTTTAACAGTGTCCGATCTGGTGTTGTTAACAGTGTCCGATCTGGTGTTGTTAACAGTGTCCGATCTGGTGTTGTTAACAGTGTCCGATCTGGTGTTGTTAACAGTGTCCGATCTGGTGTTGTTAACAGTGTCCGATCTGGTGTTGTTTAACAGTGTCCGATCTGGTGTTGTTTAACAGTGTCCGATCTGGTGTTGTTAACAGTGTCCGATCTGGTGTTGTTAACAGTGTCCGATCTGGTGTTGTTAACAGTGTCCGATCTGGTGTTGTTAACAGTGTCCGATCTGGTGTTGTTAACAGTGTCCGATCTGGTGTTGTTAACAGTGTCCGATCTGGTGTTGTTAACAGTGTCCGATCTGGTGTTGTTTAACAGTGTCCGATCTGGTGTTGTTAACAGTGTCCGATCTGGTGTTGTTAACAGTGTCCGATCTGGTGTTGTTAACAGTGTCCGATCTGGTGTTGTTAACAGTGTCCGATCTGGTGTTGTTAACAGTGTCCGATCTGGTGTTGTTAACAGTGTCCGATCTGGTGTTGTTTAACAGTGTCCGATCTGGTGTTGTTAACAGTGTCCGATCTGGTGTTGTTAACAGTGTCCGATCTGGTGTTGTTAACAGTGTCCGATCTGGTGTTGTTAACAATGTCCGATCTGGTTTTGATAACAGTGTCCGATCTGGTGTTGTTAACAGTGTCCGATCTGGTGTTGTTTAACAGTGTCCGATCTGGTGGTGTTAACAGTGTCCGATCTGGTGTTGTTAACAGTGTCCGATCTGGTGTTGTTAACAGTGTCCGATCTGGTGTTGTTTAACAGTGTCCGATCTGGTGTTGTTAACAGTGTCCGATCTGGTGTTGTTAACAGTGTCCGATCTGGTGTTGTTAACAGTGTCCGATCTGGTGTTGTTAACAGTGTCCGATCTGGTGTTGTTTAACAGTGTCCGATCTGGTGTTGTTAACAGTGTCCGATCTGGTGTTGTTTAACAGTGTCCGATCTGGTGTTGTTAACAGTGTCCGATCTGGTGTTGTTAACAGTGTCCGATCTGGTTTTGTTAACAGTGTCCGATCTGGTGTTGTTAACAGTGTCCGATCTGGTGTTGTTAACAGTGTCCGATCTGGTGTTGTTAACAGTGTCCGATCTGGTGGTGTTAACAGTGTCCGATCTGGTGTTGTTAACAGTGTCCGATCTGGTGTTGTTTAACAGTGTCCGATCTGGTGTTGTTAACAGTGTCCGATCTGGTGTTGTTAACAGTGTCCGATCTGGTGTTGTTAACAGTGTCCGATCTGGTGTTGTTAACAGTGTCCGATCTGGTGTTGTTAACAGTGTCCGATCTGGTGTTGTTAACAGTGTGCAATCTGGTGTTGTTAACAGTGTCCGATCTGGTGTTGTTAACAGTGTCCGATCTGGTGTTGTTAACAGTGTCCGATCTGGTGTTGTTAACACTGTTCGATCTGGTTTTGTTAACAGTGTCCGATCTGGTGTTGTTAACAGTGTCCGATCTGGTGTTGTTAACAGTGTCCGATCTGGTGTTGTTTAACAGTGTCCGATCTGGTGTTGTTAACAGTGACCGATCTGGTGTTGTTAACAGTGTCCGATCTGGTGTTGTTAATAGTGTCCGATCTGGTGTTGTTTAACAGTGTCCGATCTGGTGTTGTTAACAGTGTCCGATCTGGTGTTGTTTAACAGTGTCCGACCTGGTGTTGTTAACAGTGTCCGATCTGGTGTTGTTTAACAGTGTCCGATCTGGTGTTGTTAACAGTGTCCGATCTGGTGTTGTTAACAGTGTCCGATCTGGTGTTGTTAACAGTGTCCGATCTGGTGTTGTTAACAGTGTCCGATCTGGTGTTGTTAACAGTGTCCGATCTGGTGTTGTTAACAGTGTCCGATCTGGTGTTGTTAACAGTGTCCGATCTGGTGTTGTTTAACAGTGTCCGACCTGGTGTTGTTAACAGTGTCCGATCTGGTGTTGTTTAACAGTGTCCGATCTGGTGTTGTTAACAGTGTCCGATCTGGTGTTGTTAACAGTGTCCGATCTGGTGTTGTAAACAGTGTCCGATCTGGTGTTGTTAACAGTGTCCGATCTGGTGTTGTTTAACAGTGTCCGATCTGGTGTTGTTAACAGTGTCCGATCTGGTGTTGTTTAACAGTGTCCGATCTGGTGTTGTTAACAGTGTCCGATCTGGTGTTGTTAACAATGTCCGATCTGGTTTTGATAACAGTGTCCGATCTGGTGTTGTTAACAGTGACCGATCTGGTGTTGTTAACAGTGTCCGATCTGGTGTTGTTAACAGTGTCCGATCTGGTGTTGTTAACAGTGTCCCCTCTGGTGTTGTTAGCAGTGTCCGATCTGGTGTTGTTAACAGTGTCCGATCTGGTGTTGTTAACAGTGTCCGATCTGGTGTTGTTAACAGTGTCCGATCTGGTGTTGTTAACAGTGTCCGATCTGGTGTTGTTAACAGTGTCCGATCTGGTGTTGTTAACAGTGTCCGATCTGGTGTTGTTAACAGTGTCCGATCTGGTGTTGTTTAACAGTGTCCGATCTGGTGTTGTTAACAGTGTCCGATCTGGTGTTGTTAACAGTGTCCGATCTGGTGTTGTTAACAGTGTCCGATCTGGTGTTGTTTAACAGTGTCCGATCTGGTGTTGTTAACAGTGTCCGATCTGGTGTTGTTAACAGTGTCCGATCTGGTGTTGTTAACACTGTTCGATCTGGTTTTGTTAACAGTGTCCGATCTGGTGTTGTTAACAGTGTCCGATCTGGTGTTGTTTAACAGTGTCCGATCTGGTGTTGTTAACAGTGTCCGATCTGGTGTTGTTAACAGTGTCCGATCTTTGTTCATTTTGTAAATGTAAGGGCGATGCCCTTTAGAATACATAATTCACGTTTTGGTAAAAAAATAGTATTTTGATATGAAAAAGAAACAAAACACTGCGAAATAACACATTTATAAGCGATAAACACGTTTAATACCCATTCTAGTCATGTTTCATGTCTCTATGAGGACTCTGTAAGAGTTACTTCCCTTGAAATTGACCTGAAATCGCGATAGACAAAGATTGTCGATTTTCTTACCAAATACACATTTTTATTTATTGAAACTTTACCAGATCTATATCATGTATAATACACATACAATTTGGAAAATCCTTTGATTTTGCAGAAATATATATAACTCTTGCATTTTGCTATGGCGTGCATAAACACGATTGACGTATAGGGTGTGGTGTAAAGTGCTTCAAACTAGCTAGACAAATATGACCGATTTTCAAGTACACATTTTTTCGGCATAGCCGTATAATTTTCTTTTGGCCCCGGATATGACGCGGAAGGTGGCATTACTGGTCAATATGAAGAATGCAAAATACAGATATGCAGTTAAAGACGAAACAAAATTAAGATTGAATGCAAACTGAATAAGTGGATGTATCTATTCAAATGACACATTAATGAAATTATATTCCTGATTCAAATGCAGTCTTACTATCACCAAAAATGATTCAAACTGACATAATTTTGTTATCCGGGCTGAAACGCATTTATTAATTTAATTAGTTCGTTAATTTATTTCACTGTAAAAGATTTGGGTTTTGAACACTTACCCGTTGTACATAATACCATATTTACATCCTGTAAATCAGAGTGCGTGTTGTTTATACGGGGTATTCCGTTAACGTTGGGGAATCCCTTCCGGTTGTATTTGTCGACGTTTCTGATTGGCTAATGTTCGGGGTATGTGTTTATTTATAATCACCTTACATGTACAATACTCTACGCTCAGGTATCGGTCTATCTGAAGTCTTTGGACAAACTGCACGTGTATTTTGAGGCATACAATTAAATTTAGCTATATACCTGGGAATTTTATTATTATACGACAGTCTGGCAGAGGCTTACACTGGTCTCAGGAGTCGGAACTTTTACAGTAGTGCCGTAACTCATCAGAACTTTTACATCACAAACAGTTTTACATTATAACCACCAGCATTAAAACTATGCCGTTTATCTTTTTAAAAGATATTTCTTGTTTTAAATATAGCTTCATCAGAACCTGTAAAAGAGGCATAACAAGGAAAGAAAACAAGTTATTTTATGTACATATATCGATTACATTTTGCTATGACGTGCGAAAATCCCTATGGACTAAGACCACAATTAAGTAGTTCCGGGTTCAGGATGAGTCCTGATTTGACCTCTACCCCTGACCCGGATGTATATAATCCACGTTGGTGACACATTTTGACAGCTATTTCCAGAAAATGACCAACATGCTGGGTTGAAACCTTTATATTTTGCTTCTCAGATGTTGGTCTTGGCCAGGTGAGATGGAAAGTTGCATATGAGATGTTGGGAATTTATTATGAATTTTAATGTTACAATGAAACATATAGCGAAGCTAATTGTGGTCTTACTCCTATTATGATACAATGTAGGCCCTGAAATACATGTTTTTATTTGACAAATCCACATCCAAAATTTGAAATGCTTCTTGACAGTTTTATTTGTAATTAGTTAGTAAAGCTATTTTTCAAATTTAACATGAATTTATCTTCAAATTAAATTTTAAAATTATTTTTGACAAAAATAGTGTCCTATAACATTATGATAGGCCCTGAAATACATGTTTTTATTTGACAAATCCACATTTTTTGGCCGATTCTCTTAAAATTTGACATGCTTGTTGACAGTTATATTTGTGATTAGTTAGTAAAGCTATTTTTCAAATTTAACATGAATTTAACTTCAAATTAAATTTTAAAATTATTTTTTATGTTATTTTTTTAGAATTTTTTAATTATTTTTGTATTGTTTTTTATTTAAATATTTGACATGGTCATGTATTCTATAGGGACTGATTGTTAGATTTGAAAATTTAAAACATATTTATTTTATTTTTTTCAATTGATTTGAGGGTATTAGCTATTGTATCCAGAGACACAACATTCCCGACCACCGCCACGGGGAGGCTCCCTCTTTAGGTAGTCATATATATTTGTATATGTAACTTTTTTGTTTTTGTTACACATTTGTTTTTGAATTTTGAATTCAATGTCTTATTTTCAGATTTCCCACTGTATCTTAAACAGTTTGTTTTGGCTTCTCAACATAGATGATCCTGAAGCTGATTGTCTCCCCTGCATTTGCTGGATCTAGCTGTCCTCTCCTGTAGTTAGACTTCCGAGCAGACTTGGACCTCTCGCATGATCTTTGTGCTGTTCTACTAGTAGCGATAGAGTTCTCTTTTTCATTTCAGGTTTATACTTTGCTGTATAGTTCTTCTGAGCTCAGTTGAACCAGCTTATGCTTCACTTCCCTCCACCCCTCTTCTCTGCCTATGGCTGGACAGCATAACAGTAATTGTAAACAAGTGCTGGCTAGTGTGTCTATTGGTGGTAACTCACTGTGGTTGGTCACTGCAAGTCTTTATTGTTGCATTTAGATTATTTCATGTCCTTATGAGACCTGATTAATGCTTTGAAACAGTTATGATATCAGTCTGATAACAAAATTAGAATATTTTAAAGCAAAATTTCAAATTCTTTAAAAATTTAAGTTAAAATTTGAAATTGGGAGCAAACTATATATAGTTATATGCAAGGAATATTAAAGTTTCTAAAACAGTTTACAGAATTGAAATATCTCAATTATTGAAAAAACTGTTTCATTTTATCTATCACATGATATCAGAAATATACATAGTAGCTGTGTGTAGAATTGTGTCTTGATTTTCAGTGTCAATAAGGTGTTTTTAGATCTCTGTAATTCCTGTTTTATGTGTCATAGAGTAATTCTGTTTTCACAGCATGATTTCAAATAGCTCAAAGTTTATGAAAATAATTATCTTAAGTTTTTGACAAAAATAGTGTCCTATAACATTATGATAGGCCCTGAAATACATGTTTTTATTTGACAAATCCACATTTTTTGGCCGATTCTCTTAAAATTTGACATGCTTGTTGACATTTATATTTGTGATTAGTTAGTAAGCTATTTTTCAAATTTAACATGAATTTAACTTCAAATTAAATTTTAAAATTATTTTTTTATGTTATTTTTTTTAGAATTTTTTAATTATTTTTGTATTGTTTTTTATTAAAATATTTGACATGGTCATGTATTCTATAGGGACTGATTGTTAGATTTGAAAATTTAAAACATATTTATTTTATTTTTTTTAATTGATTTGAGGGTATTAGCTATTGTATCCAGAGACACAACATTCCCGACCACCGCCACGGGGAGGCTCCCTCTTTAGGTAGTCATATATATTTGTATATGTAACTTTTTTTGTTTTTGTTACACATTTGTTTTTGAATTTTGAATTCAATGTCTTATTTTCAGGTTTCCCACTGTATCTTAAACAGTTTGTTTTGGCTTCTCAACATAGATGATCCTGAAGCTGATTGTCTCCCCTGCATTTGCTGGATCTAGCTGTCCTCTCCTGTAGTTAGACTTCCGAGCAGACTTGGACCTCTCGCATGATCTTTGTGCTGTTCTACTAGTAGCGATAGAGTTCTCTTTTTCATTTCAGGTTTATACTTTGCTGTATAGTTCTTCTGAGCTCAGTTGAACCAGCTTATGCTTCACTTCCCTCCACCCCTCTTCTCTGCCTATGGCTGGACAGCATAACAGTAATTGTAAACAAGTGCTGGCTAGTGTGTCTATTGGTGGTAACTCACTGTGGTTGGTCACTGCAAGTCTTTATTGTTGCATTTAGATTATTTCATGTCCTTATGAGACCTGATTAATGCTTTGAAACAGTTATGATATCAGTCTGATAACAAAATTAGAATATTTTAAAGCAAAATTTCAAATTCTTTAAAAATTTAAGTTAAAATTTGAAATTGGGAGCAAACTATATATAGTTATATGCAGGGAATATCAAAGTTTCTAAAACAGTTTACAGAATTGAAATATCTCAATTATTGAAAAAACTGTTTCATTTTATCTATCACATGATATCAGAAATATACAAAGTAGCTGTATGTAGAATTGTGTCTTGATTTTCAGTGTCAATAAGGTGTTTTTAGATCTCTGTAATTCCTGTTTTATGTGTCATAGAGTAATTCTGTTTTCACAGCATGATTTCAAATAGCTCAAAGTTTATGAAAATAATTATTTTAAGTTTTTGACAAAAATAGTGTCCTATAATAGGACTAAGACCACAATTAAGTACGAATGAAGTCCCCTCAAAAATGTATGTATTTCAGGAAAACCAATCAAATGCCTCTTTGAACTTGATTTCTGTTGATGAATTTAATGTGGATTTATAGCAGAGATGTCAATCTGTGTTTTGTGATGTAAAATAATAATATTGATCATAATTTTTATGTGCTCCAGGACCCTGTGTGATGAGTCCTGATTTGACCTCTACCCCTGACCCGCAGCGCATGTATATAATCCACGTTGGTGACACATTTTGACAGCTATTTCCAGAAAATGATCAACATGCTGGGTTGAAACTTTTATATTTTGCTTCTCAGATGTTGGTCTTGGCCAGGTGAGATGGAAAGTTGCATATGAGATTTTGGGAATTTATTATGAATTTTAATGTTACAATGAAACATATAGCGAAGCTAATTGTGGTCTTAGTCCTATGGCGTACCGATGTATGGCATATTTTAGGGTCACCAATTTCTACACGTGGTCAGTCGTGGACGGGCCATCTCAAAACCATTCATACTCAGTTGTTGACGGGCCATCTCAAAAACTCTTAGCAAGCTGCTGGGGGCCATCTCAAAACTAATCTTACTCACACACAGTATAGATATTGAGTTGAGTAAGGAACATGAAGGGCATTTTGGAACTAGAGCACACTGGGGTATTATCGACCATTTGTCTTATTAAAGCTTGATCAAAGTCATAAGAAATGTTGTCTTGTCATTCAATCACTTCTATCACACATAATACTCCCTTCGGAATAACTAGAGGTTTTCCTTAGATTTCTTAGAGCCTTTAAATTCCTAATGGATGACCTTGTTGAAACTGGCTAGCGCGGGTCTTTCAAAACAGCGTAACGTTACGGGATAATTTAACTGGAAAGGGAAAATGAAAGTGTTTTTTTTTGTTTTAACTATGCACAAGCAGATAGTCTGTCAGTTTTTATTTTATGAATTGTATATGAATCGTTATTTTTAAGGTTTTTATGAAAAATGGGATAGTCGTGTCAGCTACAAGAAAAATGGGATGGTCGATAATACCCTGACGAAATTATAATCGCAGGGTATTATCGACCGCTGGCTAAATCGAAAAATAAAGGTGAGTTCCGCACGTATGATTTGACATTATACAGACTATATACATATTTGACTCATTAGTAAACTATTTGTACGGTAGTGTTACTGTTAAAAAAGAGAAAAATAAAGCGATGGTTCCACAAATTTGTTTTGCAATTGAATTTACGTGTTCAAATTCACTCACCGGCATGTATTTCTTTTTTTTCTGTTGTAATAACCAAAATAAACCGTACATATGAAAATAATTAGCACCTGGATACGTTTCGGATTGATGATAAATATCCGTTTATGGTAGTAGATTCCGTGCAGCAACGATCGATGCAACTCTCATAAACCTGAATCGGGATGCAGATATTCAGGCATACTGCAGGTTCCGGTGCGACTTCTGTTTGTAGGACCATATACATGTACAGTTGAGTGTAGACTAAAGGTTACACCCAAGTGCACTCCGAGTGCACTCCATTTGGACTTGGACTCCAGGTAAACTTGGAGTGCACACTTTACAAATTACTTTTGTTCTGTTAATATTACATTTAACATTTGTTTAGTCTACACGGAATATTTATTTTAATGTTAATACATGGTAATAATGCCTACATGTTCAATTTATATTTATTAAGATCCATAAAAGACAGTTATACAATTTATGCCATAATCAGGTTTCTATGAAAGTTGATTGCCTATCATTTCATATTTTATTAAGATGTAAGTAAATCGTATTTCATTTTATTAAGGAATTGGAAATTATTTCAATTAGAATATTTATAACAGTAACTGTACATATATCATGACTGTAAAGAAAGTTTAGATAATGTATCTATATTATGTTATTAAGACATTCTCTACATATATGTACAATTTACTCAGTTCAGGCAAGTAATCATAAAATAAACATAATCATTTCAGTTTATATAGGATTATATTTAAATGTATCATTAGAAATATATACATTTACAACTGTACATATTAACGAACATTACCTGGTTAAAATAATGTTCAGACATAATGTACACACATGTACAGGCATGTAGTTCTGGACTACCTGTAATGAATGATATTATCTGTTTAATTGCTATTGTTATTGGTCATGCACGACTGACTCTGGCCTGACACACCTGAGAACTGTGCCAGGTGAGTTTTAGGAGCCAGCCCCTTGGTTCACAAAAATACCTGTGTCAAATTTGTCACTCCATGGCTTCAAATGATGAAGCTGTGCAAAGCAGGGTGTGTTATAACCTCAGGCCAATTAACAGAACAGTAAGATTATCTCCTGACTTGAAGGAAAGGGTTAACGTTGTAGATCTCCATCTGAGAGGCCTTAATCAGACCAAAATGACATGTATAAACGAAATACCAGTGTAATTAAGGCGGAAAATAGGCTGTAAAACCATTAACAAATTGGTTAACAGGTTTAAGAAGACCAACTATTGAAATGAAGTCATTCTATACTGAAATTAGAAAGTAAAAATAAGCTGTTTCTTATTACATTGTAACCTGTATAAACCGTAAGTCATTGAGACCAAACGTATTGGCCGGTTTATGGAGGTGTCCGGTATGTAGAGGACCAGAGGTACAATGTTGAAGGATATAAAGTTCAGAAAAAAATAATACAAATCAAATTAAGAAATGATGCAGTTCTTATCTTGTAATATTCCAAAATATAAAGACATTGCTTTAAAAAATAATTGTAAAGAAAGAGATTAAAGTAAAAAAAAATATCAGTGTAATTCCGAATGGTCTAATAAGTGTAAATTCACCATTTCCCAGAACCAACCTACAGCCTTATACCCGTAATAAGTACACATTGTTCTCGTCCAGGAAATAAGATTATAGAGCCTGAGGTACAATTTGCCTCAGGGCAGTTGGACACAGCAACGTATGTACCATTTACCTGTAAAACTGACCTGTTGGAACTACATCGTTTTCGATTCCCTTTCAGTCAATATCTATCATAATATGTGTCACTCATGCTTTTTGTCATTACTTTGCACCTATAATTGTTTGTATTCTTATTTGTTCATGTAACTCTTCATTTATGGAGGAAATAAAGATATGAATGTACATAGCAGATACAAGTCATGAATGTACAATATCGGTTGTTCAAGTTAAATGTGCAAACTTAAAAAAAATGACATAAGGCCAGCTGCAGTTACATTATACAAGTCTCTGGTGTACAGAATGTTTGATAAGTATTTACTTAACTCAAACATGAAAATTATATTAATCTATGTTGATTTAATTCTTGACTTCTAATACTCTATACATACTTCAATTATGATATCAAAGACATAAAGTAATAGTACCAGTTTGAAATAAAATATCTTTTTTTTTTTTGTATCTTATTTAACTGTTAAAATAACTCCATGTATACGTATGACCTGGATTTAATGAGGCAGGTATAAGAAAAAAAAGGTTTACCAAATAGAAATATAAGTCGGTCTCATGTTAAACTGTAAATCAAAATTAGACATTAGATCCGGAATATGCTATCAAGGTGATAAAATAACCCTTTTTAATTGTATGTTAAGATAAATATAAACTGTTGGAAGAAAACAATTTGAAATATTAAAACCAGTAGCACTTCGAGTACAAGATATTTCCAGTACTCAATCAAACTCTACATTTTGAGAGACCACAAACAACTTGCCAAATACATTTTTGTTTATTACCAATTTCTATTCATCTAAGTTCGTAGCTTGTTAAAACTCTTCAAAACAAAGCAATGCTATCATACATTTTTCAACGAAGTGCCAGATCTCTTCTTTTTATATAGGGACAGGGTTTACTAATATTAGATGCTGTTAGTTAACCAACTAAAAATGAACCAACAAAATAATAAGATGATATATTATATACAAAGATAAAACAGTAACACATATCTTATTGTTACATGTTTAAGGAGTTTGAATGTATAAGAGTATACATCTTATACATGTACTTGTAGGTTACAGGTACATGTAATACATGTGGAACCAGGTAGGATTGGAGCCTGATAGTACTCCAGGTAAACTTGGAGTGCACTCGGAGTGCCCTTTGTGTAACCTTTAGTCTACACTCAACTGTAGCTTGAAACAACTTACATTTTGTATTTTGTTTCCATAGTTTGTTTTCTGCACCCTATACCTTATACATTTCTGTAGTTACACTTATGATTTTGAAAGAAGATTCGTTTATGACCGAGAAGTGTGTTATAGCTTGTTTGGATGAAAATATTGTCGATAATAAAAAAAAAAATTATACTACCAATTCTTTAAAAAGTTTTCTTACGGTCGGTAATACCCGGAAGTGGTCGATAATACCCAGCATATATTGTTGAATAACACTGAAGGTTATCTCAAGGTCATAAAACGTCTGTTCATCCAGTTGGTTAATAAATATGGCTCTTCAATGAGGCTATCGGATCATCGTTGTTTGAGCAGTATGTGACATAGAACGAATATCCATACCCTGCCTACACTGCTCTCAGACAGGGTATGAAGTCCCTCCCATTGTCAGCCCCGATGTGATTCACATCGGGCAGTATTAGCAGTGGTAAATTTTTTCTCGGATAAAAAAACACATGTAAATTGATGATTCTGGTATCTATTATGAATATTGAAGCAACAAACCTGCACATTACGTCAAATGTTTGACAATAAATAGTAAAATCCAAAACGAGCAAGACACACGGAGATATCAGTTCAAACATACCGTCATCTTTGATACAAGTGTAAAGGTCAATTTCCTTATAAGGAAATCAAAATAAATTGATGCTAATGAGGTTTTCCAGCGAGATTTCAACAGAAAAACAGATTCGGAGTAATATATCTCGGTTAGGAAGGTCAATTCCTTCTGAAATTATTTAATTACGCAAAGTAAGATTCGCTTTCTTCACAAGAGTTACAAAAGAGTGGTTAAATATCTCTGATTATGTATTTATTTATCGTAGTAGCTTCATCCATATATGGACCACGGGTTCCATATATTTAGAAAATATTAAGGTTTTAAGGAAAAAAATAAACCTTTAAAAGATTTTAATTTGTAAATATCTCCACAGAGCTTATGCAATTATACACTCTATATTAGTGATTGGGGAACTCCAATGTTTATTTATAAATATTATGAGTTGTGACGTAAGCAGGAGGAAGTTCACTACAAGACAAGACATGGCTTCAGGTACTCCTTTTATATATATTAGAATATCTATGGTGTCTTATTTGATCTGATTACAAAGTTTCCTGTCGTGTAAAGAAATGATACAATTTGTAATTATTGTAAAAGTTCTGACACCCGTGTATCGATCTTCGTATGGTGATTTAAGTTCGTCAACTCTGTGGTTCTGTTTTTATTTTTATGGCTGGCGACAGATCAATTAGCCCGAGTTTCCTATGACCACAGGGACACGGTACAATAGTAATGTATGTATAAAGTATATTGGGTGTCGATAGTGTTATGTTTATATCGACCCCCCATATCCCAGCAGGCATATGCGACGTCAGATTTACGTCAGATTTACGTCAAATTCAGGTCAGGACGTCAATGACCAGTATTTGACGTAAATACGACGTAAATATACAGACGTCACATTGACGTAAGACATTTACGGCTAATTAACGTAATAATTTGACAAAAAAATGACAAATATTGAAAATACAAATATTGTGTTCCAGTCATGATTTAAGGGAAATGAAATGATATGAAAGCGAGTTATAATTAATTTGTGAGACGATGGACCATGTCTATAGTGATATCTTCTTGTAGTGGGAAAAAAATTCCTCCTGCAGTGGACATGCATTCACAGAATTTTTTTTAATCAGAACCGATATTGGTATTATTGAATATTCAGACAGATTAAATTTACCAACAGCAGCATTCATTGATCTAAACCAAGACTAAATTGCCATATTCTATTGGAAGTATTTTCCAATTCGTCTGAATTATACTTGTTGTAACCTCCCTTGAATCGTACACCGTTAGAGGGCGCTTAAATGATACAAAATATTTAAACCTCTAAGTGTTTCATATGTTTTATCCACATAAATGATGTTATTTTAACTATATTTTCCTGTTCTTATCGCACTGGTCCAAAAAATGTAACGAATAATGCCTTCATAAAAAAATATTATAAAAAATGCTTCCGGCCGCGGCTATTTGAAAAGAAGCGAAGGCTGCAGAAGCATGTCACCATTTCAAGTAGACTTCTGTCTGTGTAGAGTACAAGATACCTGTAAGGTGAGTTTTGTTACTTTGTTTTGATTACCGATTATATCACGGACGTTTTCTGTGTTCATATTACAGTTCGATTCGGACTTGTGCACGTACGGTACGGACTAGCCCGAGTTTTCTCTGGCCCTGTTACCATGTCTGGTGTAGGGCCAGAGCGCACTACTATATATGAAAACGTGGAATTATCCGACACCGTTTGGTGTCGCTAAGAATTTGGTGGATATACAATAAAATCGGGTGTGACATAACACCTACCTTACATATATGGATAAATGAGATATTTATTTACCCTGGAACACCCATTTAGTACAATCTAGGTGGTTTATTCCGCCCGTATAGACCCTCGCTTTACGCTAGTCAAAATTTCGTACTGCTGACCCGCCATTTTGTAAGTGACAGTACGACTAACCACCCGAATCGGAACGCAATGGACCGAAAAGACCACGTATCATTTATTGTATTTTTCGTCTTACATTGTTTAAAATAAGAAAACTAAGCTTATTATTTCCCAAAACCTGTTATATCCAATTTAAAAATTCATTATTTATGAATTATAAGCGGTAAAATATATAAAAATAAATGTTGTATTTTTTTTCTTTTCGCTCCATCGCGCACTGATTAGGGTAATTAGGCCGACCGCGACCTACATGGTTAGCAATATGGCGCCGAGTCAAGTATGAAATTTTGGCTAGTGTACAACGAGGGTCTATACAGACGAAATAAAACACCTAAGTGGGACTAAAGGGGTGTTTTGGGGTAAATAGATATCTCATTTATCCATATATGTAAGGTAGGTGTTATGTCACACCCGATTTTATTGTATTTCACCAAATTCTTAGCGACACCAAACGGTGTCGGCTAATTCCATGTTTTCATATAGTAGTGCGCTCTGGCCCTACACCAGACATGGTAACAGGGCCAGAGAAAACTCGGGCTAGGTACGGACAGACTGAACACAAAGGCAATGGTTGAATGGTCACGATTCAAAATATACCAGTACACCTACAGTATATCTGGAACGTAACCATCTGATTATTTAACCCCATCCCTTCACTTTCGCGTCTATTTTATATTTCAGTTCATTATTTATTTTCCAACTGACATGGGTGTACAGTGATACACACGTAATCTAATTATCCAATTACGACTATTACGTTATGTTTATACGAGACGAACCTATATATAGCTGATAAGTTGTCTTGTTTACAGTACAATAGTTCATTACGGAGGTGAGTTACTCATCCATCTGTGATTCTATGATTCCTGACAATATCTTTTCTTATTAGTTATATAACATTTTTACATTTAAAAGAGTGCATGATTAATTAAATTTATATCACTGCCTCCACCAGGAATCCAGCCCAGGACCTTTGACTTACTAGTCTTACGCCAAACAGATCGAGCTAAAGAAAAGATCTCTCTAGCTAGCCGAGCGGTATATTGCGGCTAGTATTTACTAAGGTTACATACTCCCCCCTCCAGAAAAAAATTTGTCCTCGAGTTTCCAGGGGTAACAGCAATGTTTATTTTTCCCGAATCCCTACTTTTGTATACATGGGCGCCAATGTAACAGATCGGTGAGATCGCATGATTAATTAAATTTAAATTACTGCAGGGATTTCTGGGGCCATATTTGAAAACCAAATCTCCAAAATTTGCAGTTTACTCCTTTACAAATCTTTCCCAATTCACTAATTTTCTCTCCAAAATGAGAGAAAAAGGACCCTTCCCAAACCAGTGAGAAAAGACCCTGCACTGCCTCCGCTAGGGAGGGATCGGACCCGGGACCTCTGGCTTACATTGTACTAGCTATTGTCTTTCGCTTAACCAATCAAGCTAAAGAGGATATCTCTAGCCGAGCGGTATATTGGGAAAGTGTTTACCAGGGTTACATACATTAGCGTGTGCATTTCTGTATTGTATTTTTATCGTAATCTAGATATGGGATTATTGGAATTGTGATCATGACACCCCTCATAAATCTGTCAACTGTAGATTTCACCTACAGTTAGCACATAAAACCCTGTAGAATTTGTAATTTTCCAATTTAATGACTGATAATCATTGCACGTAATGTCTGTCCAAAATTCTCTCACAAAATACTGATATTGATTATATAATTTAGATCTATGAACATAAGTTTGAAAAATAAGTAACGAAAAGGATACTTAATTAAAATTTGTATTTTTGTTGTTGTAGGTACTGCATGGGATACAAATGTTGTACATAAAACATTGGGAGAAAAGTAAGCAACGAAAATGATAGAAACGAAGATGAAAATACACAACACACCAGTTGGTTTTCAGTTGAGTCGGGAAATAATGAAACAGAAAGTGAGATATGAGGAAAGTGACTCTGAAGATTCTAGTTTTAAACGGAAGTAAACAGGTGGGTCATTGTGAGAAAACATCTGTGATCTGATTTGAAATCAGTGAAAAAATATCAACAAAATGCATATGCAAGTTTACAGAAAAAAATGTTCTGAATTCAATTGTGATAATTTTTTAATCGTTAATTATATAATCATTTGAATTTGAAGGTGAAGAACTCTATTCTCTTTGTCTGAAAAACAAATGTTTGATTTAATATGCAATACATGTATACATAAATATTTCATTTTCAATGCAGAAACTGAGGATAGGACTGAAAAGGAGTATCTCCTGTTCGGAAACCTTCAGTGGCAGTAGATCTTCTACTAGCAATGGTATGTACGACTCACTTCTGAATGTTTCATATACCGTATATATACTGAACCATGTAAACTAGCATTAGATTCTATTGATTCTGCTTTTATCTTTTTCAATTCATTTTACAAAATTATCTTGTTTATCATGTCTTTTATATGGAATTATATTTCTTATATTCTTTTTTCTTTTTAATTTCAGAAGGAAGATCTGTTTACTGTCCAGTACCACAACCAAATTTCACCAACAGAAAGCCAAATCAAGGTCTAGAGAAAGATTAAGATCTCTTGATAGGTCAAAGTCTATGGAGAGATCACAGTCTAGACAAAGGTCAGGATCAAGGTCATGGTTTTGTCAAGACGAGACAGGTACTGATCAAGAGAAGAATTCTTTTCCCAAAGACCACTAAGGAGGCTGCTATTACCCACTGGCTGGAGTATAAGAATAGAGGCTACCAAAAAGATCAAGAGGGTCGCAGTTTTAGTGTTTAGTGATGGCTATTTTTAACAACACTAAACTTTTAATGGACACAAATTCAAAAAAAAAACTAAGAGTTGATTGTTGCAATTTGGCATGGCAAAATGTGTATGGATGAAGTGAGCACTGATAAAATATAGTGATCAGAAGTTTATTCATTTTATATAGATATTGATAATTGATTCAGCTGTTGTTATAGATCAAACTTTGTATCTTATTTTTAGCCAATGAACCAGTAATATTGTGGTACAATATCTTAAAAACTAGAAAGATTTAATTGTTATTTGGTATGGTGAATTATGATACAATTTGATGATCAGAAGTTAAATCTCTTGGAAGATATCGATAAATGAATCCACTATGATATCACAATATAACTTAGTTTCTTGGGAGTTCAGTTACAATGTTGTCATCTGCTAGGCTAATTGAGACGGTCTGATTCCCAGTTTGGTGATAAATATAGAGTTCATGTGTATTAATTACTGTTGATCTTAGATTATAGCACATGTACCTTTAAAGCATGTGTAATTGTTTATAAACCTCAAGTCTAATAAAAATGTGTTTGTATGTATAATTGTATGATAAAGAGTGTGATTGTCAAATAAATGAATGATTGATTTGAATATTGTAACTCTACCTTTAAGAAAAGTGTATTTATTGTGTTTGAAAAATGAATGATTGATTTGAATATTGTAGCTCTACCTTTAAGAAAAGTGTATACATTGTGCTTGAATGATCATATTGTATAAAGCGTAAAATAAACTATTTATTGAATTTTTCATTTAATTGATTTGACTAAATGAATGTACATTCAATTTGTTATAGTGCAGTAGAATATAATACATTTGAGTGATGTGTCACATGGAATTAAAATTTATCCTTTATCTGTGATGCTATTTGAACAAGTTGCCAGAGTCCAGGGCAAGTAGAAATTACATAGGGTTAGCGGAAACGGGTATTTTTATAATGTGTTTGAATTTGATAACGTTTATAAAATTAAGAAACATGTTTCTACATGAGTTTACCATTCTGTCCTATGCTGATAGATGATTATCAATTCTCATTATAAGTTCATATCCATTACTAATTTGTGAGAATGCAGATATTTTGAAAGAATGTTTCTTTTTAAAATCTTTCATGTGTAAAAATGTTATGTGTGATATTTGAATTAAATTTAATGAAACCTGTACTTTCTTTTTTCATCATTTGCAATCCAACAGCAATGACTAGATCCTGACGTCAATTTCTGACGTAAATCAGATGTCAATTTCTGACGTAAATCGGACGTCGGAAAATGACGTCAATGTGATTTTCACTTTTGACCATTATTTGACGTAATCCTGACGTCCATTTTTGACGTAAATCTGACGTAAAAATGACGTAAAATGCCTGCTGGGATATATATATTTTATACATACATTACTAGTGTAACGTGTCCCTGTGCTCTGGCCCTGACACCATGTCTGGCCTACACAAATCAATGAAATGACAACACAGTGTCAGTTTATAAAGTTAGATATTTTATATGTATAATAAAATGATGTAAAAATGAAATATGATGATAGATATATACAAATTCAGGAAATAATGCTAACACAATCTAATTATACAATGTATATCTGTGCGTCCAGTCTATATCTCATAATATGAAAACTATATCCACCCCATGGGTACCCCTGTCCCTCTCGACTATAACATATGCCTACATTGGGAAAAGACCACCCGAAATAACCGCATTCACTGACTAAGGCTTAAGAGTGACTAGATCATGCCTAAAACTTAGAGAAATAAAACCACCCAACCCTAGGTAATTTAGAGGTCTATATATATATAATGCCGATGTGGCGCAGTGGTATAGACTGCGGATATTTCTGGCTAGGCGATTGGGTGCCGTAGATCGTGAGTTCGAGGCCCGGTCAGGGCATGAGTCAAAAAGTTGTCTTCCTTCGTCATTTGTGTTGCTAAGTTATATATATATATATATACATACAATGTACGTGTATTGGGTCTAGTAAATAATAACGACTGTATACTGTACTGGATCCTAAGAAACAAATGGTGGATGCATATTATTTGATGTCTGTACTATCGTTATTATTACTTGACATATATATATATATACTGTATATACCTGACTCTATGAAAGGTCTAAAGATGATCCAGCCAGTTACATGTAAGCCTCTGCGCATGCTAGAATGTCTTATAAATTGAGGGATTTACTGGACGCAAGTTCCTGCGTATATTACTCCCAAAAAGGTTATAGGACTCTTATATAAAATACCTCTGTGTCCGATGAGAAGCATTTATTCATATTGGTTTCTTCCCCGATACATTAATGTCTTTGTTGGATTCGTACATACTATATTTGCATTAATTTAACATTGAAAAATTAGAGTGATAAATAGAATATCATACTTGCCAACTTTCCCGATTTAGTCGGGAATTTCCCGATTCCAGACTCCCTGCCCCGTCTCCCGATCGTATAGACAAAACATAGTGTATTCTCCCGATTTTGGAGAATATGTCTTGATAACCCCGTATGGAGCCCCTATTCATCTTGTTAGTTTGATTTAGGCCTATGACAGGTAACGCTTGCTGGCTAGTGAAAGACGTGTGGGGCATTGGTCAGTGAACTGACCTGCTTACAGACCGTAACGAAATTCTGACACTTCACTGACTGCAAGGGTGACAATACCCCGATAAATAAACAATTAATTAAAACCAATTAAGCTGAGGACGCGTGGTGATGGTTTTGTAGCAGGTCAGTCGTGGTTGATTAAACGCTTGTAAATGGCTTCGTATAATGCCTTTGATGTCAAGCGCATAAACGACCTCTACTTGACAGTATATCTCGGACAGAAAAAGTGAAAACAACATTGGCAATGTTATCAACGGAGTATCAAATTTGACAGATTACTTATTGAAATGTTAACTACATTTAAACATTGGCTGATCTTTAGATAATTAGCACAAGGAAATAAATTCACAATAACGACCATATAGACCGAAGGCCTGGTTGCCGGTAGGTAACGTCGTTTCAATCACGGTAGCATCAGCATACTTATAGTGTCAATTAGCAGAGACTTATTTTGGCTGAAACTTTCCCAATTCACATTTTGAAAGACAAAAACATGTCCACAAATACTCACTTTCTTAAACTAAATACTGTCATGTTAAAACTTTGAATTTAAGTATCAGTCCCCACCTACAAAGTACTGAGTTGTAAGCATATAGTGAATACAACTGCTGGTACAGCCCTTTTTTTTTTTTTTTTTTTTTTGTGTATTATTGTCTTTGTTGTAATCCAAAGGAAACATTTGAAATTTCATTCAGATATTATATTGTACTCTAGATATTTATCGTGACATTTTAGGTATTTTTTTTGAAGTTTACTGCTGGAGAGAAAGCTTGATAGAAAGTGATATCATTGTGATAATTTGCATTTAATTGACTGACATCTATCTTACAACATAATTTTCATAACACATCTAAGTAAATACTTTTATTTAGAGTGAACAGTGAGTTAAATCATATCCAGAAATAATTAAAAATGATGTACTCCCTTAGCAAAATGCAATGGCATTAAAATACCATTGAAATAGCATTACTTCAAAACCATTGATAAGCCATTGAAATACCATTTATTTAGGTTGATCAATGCTTCTCATGAAGAACCATTGAAACACCATTTGAACACCATTGAAACGCCATTGAAATGAGCCGAAATATTTAAATTAGTTTGCTAAATAAGGTATCATGAAACAATGGTATTTCAATGGTTTTTCAATGGTATTTAAATGGTATTTTAATGGTATTTTAATGGCATTTCAATGGTCTTGGAAATAAATTTCAATGGTATATCAATGGTTTTAAGAAAAAAACAATGGTAATTCAATGGCATTCCAAGACTCCGTCTATCTACATGTATCTGAACCCAGGAACCTAGAATAATCAAATCACTTCTATATTCATGGTGTGGTTTTCTAGTGTTCAATTTACGGTGTTCATCAAAATTATTAATAAAACTCGAAGGGTGGTAACTCTAAATATGACCTGGGTGTCCTAGGGTGGTGGTAGATTTTTTTACTGGACTATCCCTCAGACATTGTTTGATCTCCATCAGTCACTCCATTCATTAAGCAGTCAAGCAGATCTTTTCCCTTGAATCTTCTTGGTTTTGTTACATTATGCTGTATTGTGACTAACATTGATAGGTGAATTGAATAATAGCCCACAATGAATCTGATGATGGGCTAATAATTGAGAAAACATATCCAACTTTAAATAAAGATAACCTCAGAATATTGCTTCTTTTTCATTTGCATGTGTTTATTTTATTAATTTCTGGTATCCAAAAAGAAGTACATAGAGAAACATCACTGGTGACAATATGTGTTTCTTTCAAAATAGCTTTCACCTTTTTGGGCATACTCAAGTATTTGAGATACTCTACAGAAATGCCTAGCTTAAATTTCAGTTTAAAAAAAAAAGAGAAATCAATACGAAAGCATGGCACATATTTTTTAGATTTTCATATTTGGTAATTATCTTAGACCAATATCATAAGTCAGGACAACTGAAAAAAAAGTCACATTTTTGTTACCATTGCAACAGTTTCTGGCCATGGTACAACATGCATGTCCGTCCTAGGCCTGTTACAGACATTCTATTTTGTCAAAAATTTAATTTTACATGATATGAAACATTTCTGCATGGATAAATATCATAATGTTTTGTATTTTAATCTTTGAATAAATTTTTAAAATTTGGATTTCCGGAGTTGCGTTTTTCTTCTTATATGAATTTGAACAAAGAAACAATTTATACAAAGGAATATGCCATTTCTACAGGTAAGAACAATCCAAAGACATAATGTTTATAACAGAAAAAAAGGTTTCCTTAAATGCATAGTGGTCCTAAACCAGTATTAAATGTTAATTACAAGAGTGACAATTACATAACAGGAACCGATTTAACAAGATGGACATTTTTGCAACATGGTTTAACAGTGTTGTTCCGATGATCGATCATATTTGATATCTAATCGAAAGGCAACCAATTCTTATTAATTGATTATGAGGTTCACTTTCACTTCATGTACTACCTAGAAGAGAACGACAGTTCTGTATTAGATTAAATTACTACCAATCATGTTATTTAATATAACAAGTACTAATTGTAAGGACAACCGTTAAATTAATGTCCCCCAAACTACCCCAACGGTCGTAAATAATGATAATGGAAGAGTTTTCACCGAAATCAAACAATATCTAAATTTGGGGGAAAAAAAACCCAGAAACCTCAGACAATTTTGTAAGTAGTACCATTCTGATCAGCTTCCCTCAATCCCATATACCAATCTGTACCAAAATCAAACAATATCTAAATTTCGACCAATCAGAGGCCACGAAATGGCAGCCATTTTTGAGTTTTGTTCCAAGACATGCACGTTGCACACCTTCTGCCCCCCAAGCAATACTCATGTGAAGTTTCATAAGGATCTGTCCAATAGTTTAGGAGGAAACTGCCGGACAAGTTCACCATGAAAAGATAGAAGAAAGCTAAAGAAGAATTTAATAAGAAATGAAACAAACACAATATGGCCCCCCAACTTTGTTAGGGGGACATAATTAATTATAAAATATTAATGATAACTGTTCATCGGTGAAGACTGTAACTCTGAAATGGTATGAATGAAAGATAAGAAACTGCGAGTGAGCGGCAGCTAGACATAAGACAAAATGTCCAAAGAAAAATCCCATTTGTTAAGCATTATGTACGTACTAGTATGCCAACCGATTAATCCTTAAATTCATTGTAGAAACTGCTAGAAGGAATGAAATAAATGCAAATTATCAAAATATTTATAAATGTTTGTCCATCAATGTTGAAATATCAACTGATTCCCAACACTACTTCTTCAACATCTGGGGACACAAAGCGATACATTTCTGTCGAATTTCTCAAATACTTATAGTTTGTCGTCACCCTCAGACTTCTTTCTTCCTTTCTGCTCTGCTCCCCTTACTTGCAACTCTTTCGTTTTGATAACCTATGGTTCCCAATCTTGTTCTGGATAGCAGTGATGTACTTCTTCTGGGATAGTTCTTGAAAGTTTAATGCACTGCATCTTGTATGGAGATATTCTGAAAGAATAGTACAATTATTAAGGCATTAATGTCCATTCTTTTAAAGTCGGTATCAAACTACAAAGTATTAAAGCTGTAATTCACATCCCTCGCTTTCGCCTCAAATTGCGTTAATCAATGGACCATGAGTCACTGCGGCAAAAAATGTCTCTTTTCGTTAATCAAGGGGTCATAACTCCTGCAAATAATGTCCCAACAAAACCTGCGACCTAGCCCTTTAGGCATTTGACCATGTCACCAACTTCCTTTTAAGCAAAAGCGGGGGATAAAAATTGAATGCCTTCCTGTTGAACATAACATATATTTCACTCGTATGACAGAACTTTGCGATATTCTGTCATACTCGTGAAATTACTGAATTACGTAGCTGCTTCTTGCAATTAACAAAAAAGATCTGTCATATTTTAAGTTAATTTCTTTTATAAAAAGCTATATACTGTTTTTTCTTTTACTCCTGACATTACTCATACCTTGTATAGCCTCTCTCTTGTTGATAGGGAGGGAACTAACACCTTTGCTGGCGGCCATTTCTTCAAATGAAAATACTAAGTCCAGAACTTTATTCAACAGGTACAATGCTGGATTTTTCATGGATCCAGCCTTGTTCTCTATGCCCCTTAACTGTGATGGATTCACAAGAATTTCAGCAAAGTGATCTTTGTCATCTGGATCTATGATCAAGGGAACGAGTCTCTGGGAAATATAATAAAGTAAATAGGTTAGGGTACACATTAAAACTTAATACACAATGTATTTATATAGCTATATTTTGGATACTTTGCAACAAAAAGATTTTTTTTTGTATTTCAAGTTTCTTGAAACAAAGTCATTTTATCAGTTGTGTTGATAATTTGCAAGCAAATAAAAACATTTGTTATAATAATTACATAGAATATGAAAGCCATTAATACAGAAATTTAATGTGTACATTTTACTTAACCTGGGATTGATACTAGTGGTGGTCAATAATTCTTACTAATTTAAGTTGTTCTAAAGCATGGCAAAGTTGTAAATTAAACAATAACATATTTTTCTAAGAAAGAAATTCTCTTTCATTTTTAAATCTTTTTCTTTCAAACTGAGAAAATATGTACATGCAAGTAAAAAGACTTGACTTTTAATTGGCAAATTATTCAAATCCACACGTCTTTGTTGTTACCACTTTAACAAAATTGTCTGATGTCTTGGAAGGACTACTAGAAATTGTTAAGGATCGACTGAAAACTGTATCTGGTATATGTGGTCTTGCTGGCCACCTGATAAAACAAGTTGTAGTATTTAACACTGTTAACGAAGATTTTATGTGAAAGATAAATATTTCTAGGTACTGCATGAGTATGAGGCATATGTACATACCATTTCACTTTTCTGTGCAGATTTGACAGATGATCTTGGATTCCTGTCAAAAACCTGAGTATTTGGCGAGTTCATGGAGTGCTGGTTGTTCCCAAATATTTCTCTTCCATTAGATTCCCCCTGTTGACGTAATTGCAATGTCAGTAGCTCCAGAAACCCAAGCAAGGTCACTCTTTGGTTGTTGTCCAACTCTCTAAAGTAATCTATTAAAGGATGAAGAGAAAAAAAAGGAAATTTTCAACAAGAATTAATATGTTAAATCCCTATTTACAAGTATCGATCACTGTGTGATCTAAATAGTATTCTCAAATTGAATAGTATCATGATCAAGAATATAAGACAATGTCAAGAAGGATTTGTATACAATATGTATAATATACAACCCCTTTTAAGTTATCAGACAGAGTTTAGAGTTATTATCAAATAGCTGAAAATCCAACTAGTAATTATATGAACAAAGAAAAAATACCAGGCCTCACCGGACAAGCAAAATCAAATTTCAAATATTTACCTTAATTTGAATTTTAAAATGATATCCAATATATATGACTAGGGCAACAATCCACCAAGGTTACATATTGTAAAATTGGATGAATTTATTCAGTCTTCCAAGCCATTGTACTGTACAGACAGATGGATAAAAAAAACATACAATAAAAAGCATGAATTAGATTTTAAGATATATATCGAAACACTTTTTATAAATATTTTTTTAACACATACCTGTGATCGGATTACAATGCTGGGACATGGGCATGTGCACTGGATACACTGGGGTACTTGATATTTCATGCTGTACATCCTCTTGTGATTCCTTCGGGTTATCCCATGAATAATTGGCGTTGTAGCCATAGTACTGGTTTTCACTTCCAGAAGCCGATTGAACTGATGGCATTTCTGAATAAGAGAAACCATTGTGGTCCTGGTCATTCAAAACACTAAGGCCAGAAAACACAGCTTGTGATGTTTCCTGTTGACTATCCAAAACCAATTCTATCTTTTTTGTTGAGTACGCTTTCTTGGAGGGAGTCTTGGAATTTGTAATTGTTACAGAAGTAACTTCTGATGTGCATGTTTCTGATCTTGGCCTAATGCAAGTGTCAAATAGTCTAGTTTTTGTATGGCTTGTTTTTATGGATGGTGTCTTTTGGGTATCGCGGATAGGTGTGGCTTTGGAAGGAGTCTTTTTGGTCCCGCGGACAGGTGTGGCTTTGGAAGGAGTCTTTTCAGTCCTGCCGACAGGTGTAGCTTTGGGAGGTGTAAATGTCTTTTTGGTCCCACCTACAGGAGTGACTTTGGACGGTGTCTTTTTGGTCCCACCTACAGGAGTGGCTTTGGACGGTGTCTTTTTGGTCCCACCTACAGGAGTGGCTTTGGACGGTGTCTTTTTGGTCCCACCTACAGGAGTGGCTTTGGACGGTGTCTTTTTGGTCCCACCTACAGGAGTGGCTTTGGACGGTGTCTTTTTCGTCCCGCCGACAGGTGTTGCTTTTGAAGGTGTCCTTTCCGTCCTGCTGACAGTTGTGGCTTTGGGTGGTGTCTTTGATTTTTCAGATTCTGACTCGGGCTCACTAGCTACATTGGCAAATGCAGACATTTCATTAAGTTTTATGATGTCTAGTAATTTTGGTTCTTTCGATTTAACAGGTAGGGGTGTACACGTTTTCCTCTTTTTTTTAGCACTTTTCTTTTCATATTCATGGTCACCTGCTATAGAATCACTTCTGTCCTTTTTTTGTTCTGGCTGTGATGTATGGTGCTGTATTTCATCACTTGCCTGCAGTAGTCTTTTAAGCTTGGTCGCGGCTCCTCTTTTTCCTGATTGCTTTCTCTCCTTTGCCAGGGACAAAAGTGTCTCAACAACTCCTTCATCTGTCAGGTTTATGCCTTCGCTCTTGGTGAAATTCATAAATGCCCGAGCAGATGTTGCACCTGATGAAAAGAAATCAAAACATTTATAAATAATTCGAAGTCTTAAAAAAAGGAAATGGATACGAATACATTAAATGGTTTAAACATTCACAATAACTCGCACAGTATATAAAAAATATGGCTCGAGCTCGATATATATAACAGCAGTCGTGCATCCATAGGCAATTAGTTTATATACTCTACATATACAAATTTACATGAAGCCAAAAATTCAAGGGAAAAAATATGAAAATGCGTGAAATACAGAAAGTCAAAAGTTGCATCAATTTTGGCTCGTCAATCATCAATGTAGATTATCTCGATCGCGACCTATACAGGTGCCCGATCGCGATCGTACATGTATCAATACACGGCGCCTAATATTAATGTTCAGTATTGAAACCAAAAAATATTGATTAACGTAATAACATTGTCTAAAATAAAATTTAAACAAAGAGAAATGAACCTTACTTAATCGTAAAATACTGCATGGATTTTATTTTAAACTTACTTCCAGAGAAAACAGTTGAGCCTTCATACGGTTCGTCCCTTATCGATACTGTTCCGTCTTCATTAATTTCCTCCGTTGGATAATCTACGGAGACTGTACTTGTTGCTTCGTCTATGCATCTTACAGTTTGTTTTTTGCGGTTGACAATTTGCAGAGCTCTATCTGCCGTAAAGTATACAACAAGGTAATCTTCTTGTGTCGCCATCTTGCTCAAATTTGGTTTTGGCGCAATCGCAGCATCAGTGCAGCAGATATGCTTGAGTACAGTACCGGACACGATCGTGGTCAATTTTGTGAAATTATTTTTTTCCTTAATGCTTTAATAGCACCGCAATTTATATTTCTTTATCATTTTTTAAATAGGTTTAATTTATTTTGAAAGAAAATTTATACATTGTAATATTTCCCTCCCAAAAGAAACTACAGAGTCACGGAAACCTGTTTTTATGCTATGCACATCAAGCGCTGAGGCGATCAAGATTGAGTCAGGATACATGTGGTTGCATTGTCAACTAAGTAATTCCCATTGCCAATATAATGGAATGGTAAAACCAAGCCAAACTACGACGGTAGGAAGAGTGTATGCAGGGAGAAAATGGATCAACCGTACGCGTCAACTAGTAAGAAACGCAAGAGAGGACCTTATGGTTCTAAAAAGGTAAGATCGCCCCCATGTTCACTGCGCTAGAATCTAACTCAGAACATCAAATGTTTTTGAGATTGTCATATTTTCCTATCCGTCATTTAACTTACCCCTGATCAAGCATTTTCTTCATGTAGTTTGATTTTCTAACCAATTTTTTCGTCGTATGTTAGACGTAATGCGTACATACTCGCTCGTGCCGAAATGCATCGTTAGGCGTAGGAATTCTTAGACTTTTTTATAGTATGAAAAGCATAAGCTTACACACGCGGTTAATTAATTAATTATTAGCGGTACATAGTGCCATGCTGAGTCTTTAACGTTTTAGGGGTTTGTTTTTTGCTATATTTCTTTGTATTTCCTACTTTATTTTCAAAATTGTTTCCTGAATTCGGTACTAGATTTTAGAAGGATTTTGACAATCGTAGACAATTTGGTACATAAATATCCCAAGTTATATTCTTTTCATAATAGGCCTATTAATTAAATTATTATGCACCTGGTCAAACTGGAAAAGCTGTAAGAAACTGTCCATAAAAAAGTTGGGGAAATTCATAAAGTTTGAAACACAAAGAAAATAAAGCAAAATAAGAAAGAATTATGTGTGACAAAAAATTGGCAATTAAATCACTGTATTGGTAAAATTAATAACAAGAAAGGGAATGGAACAACTTTGTATTAGACAGTCTTATCATTTTTGTTTCATAATCATTTCAGGGGTCTGATGAGGACAAGGATTTTCAGTGCATGAACTTGGTTGTAAAAGAGGACCACAGACTTCAGTCAACTATCAACATTGTTTCCCCAATTGCATCACATCTGTCAGCTGAACAAACAGTACAGGATGATAATCAGGGATGTGTTACAACCGTTGATGACAAACAATTAACACAAACAGATGATGATGATGATGATGATGATGAAATATCATCAGCTGATGATCATGATGAACGATGTCGTGTTACGGATGAGAATATATTTGTTGAACATGAAAATGTCCTCAAGAACACACCTCAGAAACCAGCAGGAGCTAACAGTGATGTACAAGACTCTCTGACACATGAGGCTATGGATACTTTTTTCTCCAAGATGGAGGACAAAGATTTGGATGATGATATTGATGATTTGATAGACCAAATGTTACATGATAATCAGCTGCGAAACCAAGAAAATCTTGTGAATGATGAACAGACGGCTGTAATTCTTGAGGAAAGGGTTGAGGTCCTGCGGCAAATTACAGAAATATTTACAGACAGTGAAGAATCTAAAAACCCTGCAAATGATGAATCAACTGGATCAAGCAAGTTATTTCCAGACTCCCCGTACAGTCTCGGGCTATTGGTACTTCTAATATGTTGTTTCTTGATTCGTTTCCGGTTACCTGATGAAGCAGCAGCATACATGTTGAAAATATTCGCTGCTGTGCTTCCACAAGGACACAGTTTATTCCGTAGCTTGTATCACTTGAGAAAATTCATAAAGAAATTCACAGAAGACATGTTTCCCACCTTGCATTATTATTGTAGTAGCTGTTACTCAAAGGTTGAGAAAAATGACAAAGTGTGTATATCGTGCAGAAAGGATCTCACAAAGTCCGGAGGAGTTGCATATTTTGTACATTTAAAGCTTATATCACAACTGAGGGCTCTATGGAAAACTCAAGACTTTGTGAATGACGTTAGAAATCACAGATTCCAACACATTAAGAACAATAAAAATGGTAATCTTAAAGATGTGTATGATGGACAATTATACAAAAATCTTTTCGAAAACGGCATTCTGCAAGAAGAAAATAATTTGTCATTTTCACTAAATACGGATGGTGCCCCTCTGTTCAAATCTTCAAATGTAAGCATGTGGCCTGTGTACATGCTTATTAATGAACTTCCCATCGCAAAACGGAAACATCGACAGAATTCAGTGTTCTATGGTGTTTGGATTTCATCCAAAAAGCCTCAGATGTGGTCTTTTCTTCAACCCCTTTATTCAGAATTGAAACATTTGGAAACTGAAGGGGAAACATTTGAAGACTGTGATGGAAATTCATTCTTGTGTAAATGCTTCTTGCTTACGTGTACATGTGACTTGCCTGCCCGAGCTATGGTATACAATGTAAATCAGTACAATGGGGATTTCAGTTGCTGGTTTTGTTTACATAAAGGTGAAACACTTAAACTTGATACTGGTGGAATAGTTCATATTTTTCCATACAATAGTAGCAATCCAAAAGGAATTCCAAGAACAAAGGAAAGTATTCTTGAAGATTTGACAAAGGTTCAAACCAATGTGGAAAATGGTGTGAAAAAGTTCACAGTTCACGGACATAAAGGACCTTTCTGGTTTCTGTATCTGACATATTTCAATGCAGTATATAGTTGTGTGATTGACTACATGCATGGTATTTGCCTTGGAACTACCAAGCAACTCATGAACTTGTGGTTTGGTGCCTCGAATAAGAGTAAACCGTACTCTGTATATCATGCGAAACAAACTGTTAACAAATTCTTGTCAGAAATTCGTCCGACACTATTTGTAACCAGGGTCCCACGGCTGATAGATGACATCGCTCACTGGAAATCATCAGAATTTCGTAACTTTTTACTTTATTGGGGTATACCAGTGATGAGCAAAATCTTGAGAAAGGAATACTTTGTACACTTTTGTTTACTTGCTCGGGCAATCTTTTTGTTGTCCATGGAAAACATATCCCCGGTAGACATTGCAACTGCTGAGGGAGCTCTTCTTCTTTTTGTAGAGAATTTTGAAAGGTTGTATGAAGCAAGGTATACGACTCTGAATCTTCATCAATTGATTCATTTGGTTGATTGTGTTAGGCACACAGGACCTCTGTTTGTGAACAATTGTTTTATTTTTGAGGACCTTAATGGGTACATAATCAAACATGTACACGGTACACAAGGTGTTGAAAACCAGCTCGTAAATATTATTGGACTTGTAAAGGCCATTCCTATAATGTATGACAGATACTTTAAGGGAATAGATGATTGTGATTATGTTTTTGAGCTGTATCATGAGTTATCTGACAGTATAGCTTCAAGAAGAATTCATAAACATGAAATTGAAGATGGTATAGTCAGAGTAGGGAATTTATTCAATGGGGAACTAAGTGATGATGAATTTGCTGCCATTTCTAATTATGGAGTACAGTGTACTAGGAATGTTTCAAAGTATTATAATATCAATATGTATAAGAAGGGGTTTTATGTATATGGGAAATTGTACAAAAACCTTGTAAAAAGACAGCAGCATGTTATAACATTTTTTCATGAGAATGACTACAAATTTGGATCTGTGGTGTATTTCATGGAGTCAAATGATAAGACCGGTAATAAAATCAACCTCGCACTTGTTGAACCGATGAAAAAAGTCAAGTCTGTTGGCAGTGTTTGGAAAATAGAATTTAGGAAAAGTTGCATTGCCATCCCATTGAAGTGCATAACTAATATCAACAATTTTGTGGGAATAACTGGTGATTTCTTTGTATGTCCTCCTCCAAATAGGTATGACCGTGACTAGAATCAAGTTCATATAATTCCAGTTTACATGTAATGTTGTATAGGGGTATAACTTCTACAGAATTTGAAGTTGAAACTTCAAAAATATAGTACTTTACTTCTATACATTTATTTTATTGTGTAAAGACAATTGACATGCATGTATTTGCATTGCATATTGTTTACATTAATTATGCAAATGTACTTTTATACTATAATAATAAAAGGTAGTATCATTCTGTAGAACTCAGAATTTATATATCCAAAATATATACTGGTAGTAATTCTCCAGTGCAGGTGAATATGAAAGTCTAGATCTGTGGCCATTATTTTTCATTTCTCAAAAAAATGGTCAGAAATGGTTGAGCCAAAGCTTTTCTTTCTAGAGCATGGATGAAAATAATGGTCAAACAAAGTCAATGGTATTTCAATGGCATTTAAATGGTTCACCTGTGAGTAAACCATTTTTTTGTACCATTGAAAGACCATTGATCTGAAAAATGGTATTTTAATGGTCATATAACCATTGAAATCTAATGAATTAAATGGCGTTTCAATGGATTTCTGAACAAAAATGGTCTTTCAATGGCATTATAATGGTGTTTCAATGATTTTTGGACCATTTCTTTTTGCTAAGGGCTTTTGCAGCTATTTTTTGTAACTTGTTGCTTATATAATTATCTTTCCAAACTTGAATAAAAAAGATCATTGACCAAGCTTGAAATAAGTTTTTTCCCACCTTTTTTTCTGTGAGGGAAGGAAGCTTAAGTGTTCATGCAAGGAATTTATTTTCCAATAGCAAATTATCTCCCCTTAGTTTTTGTTTGCTAAATGTGTCGCGCGTGAAATGTGTTTTCCGGTCAAAAAAGTTGCTCACGCACTTTCTCCCCCATGAGAATTTTAAAAAGTTGGCAAGTATGAGAATATCAATCGACAGTGTTTGGAAATGCCTGTTTCTACTTATAGCAACAAGTGCATTTAAGTTTCAATATATATTTCATGGCCCCTCATGACCAAATGATATTGTATGTATTAATGCATGTTAGTGATATTAATTGAAGATTTTTCTTTCAGATATTCATCAGAAAAACAATGGAATGAATGTTTGGAGCCTGGTGACTAACTTGTTTACCAGTCTCAGAAATTATCTTTTACTGTCTCATGAAGGTATTTGTCTATAACTCTTAGCCTTTTTTCAAGAGCTTCTCTACTAAACTTCAAATAAACGTCTTACATAATTTTGGATACATTATGTACATTTGTAGATGTATTGATGTAAAACGACAATAATGTATATCTTTCAGATGATAGTAATGCAAGTGGCTTGAAGATGTGCTTTCCCTTTCAAAAAGTTGTGGAAATATATCAAGTTAGCAGTCTTGATAAAGGTATGTAATGATGATAAATAAATATACATTCTACCATGTTTGCTATGCAACGCCAGTTTTGATTGGTTTAAAATCATGTATTATTTTCCAATAATACACGCTCGTGCCAATAATACATGCTCGTGAGTCACGGCTGTTACAATTTTATATACCGGTATCTAAAATTCACCTGTTTCATAAATGATTTATATAGCCGAGTGGGCTAATGGGTTAGTCATTCAATACATTTTTATCACGACGCGAGTTCGAATCCTACTGAGGCCCCCTCTTTTTTTTTTTTTTCTTTTTTAATTTTCAAAATCAATGCCATATGATATATGCTTTTGATCGTAGTACTGTATTGCCTGTATATTTTCATCAACAAATAATGCAATACTCAAGAAATAAATTACAAGGTTTCCACAGGGTTTCTTTGCTGTTTTTCTATTAGAAAGAGGTCGATCTCAGAACTAAACAGTACATGGTAGAATAGAAATAATTAACGATGATTCGTGTATTGTTGCAGGATATACAACGAGGACGAGGATATTTTGCAATTTTAATTAATAACGAAGGCCGCAACGTGTATTGTTGCAGGATATACAACGAGGACGAGGATATTGTTGCAGGATATACAACGAGGACGAGGATATTTTGCAATTTTAATTAATAACGAAGGCCTGTGGCCTTCGTTATTAATTAAAATTGCAAAATATCCTCGTCCTCGTTGTATATCCTGCAACAATACACGAATCATCGTTAATTATCTCTTAAGTAAACCGCCAGTCAAATTGAACAAGTAGATAGTTCAAGCACATATTTTTTTTTCAATAACGTGGAAATTTTCGAGATTTACAGCCAACTTCAACAATTAACAAATTTACAATATCACTGGTAAATTAAAATAAAAATGCTTTAAAACCATATTTTAAAACAAAGCTATATGCCTTAAAACATATCCAAAGGTAATTCATTGTTTATAGATTTGCCTAATGTTTATCTTAATGGAGGTACATCTCTGATATCATTATGTCTTAATTAAATTGTAGTCTTCTGGTAAAAAGGGTTCGGCTATACAGCATTGAAGGAATATGATGAAAACTGCTGTGGGTATCCGTTTCAAATTGCTCGAGAGATCCCTGGTCCATCATGGTCTTATTGACTTTTTCATTTACATAAAATATCATTGTTACAGGCATACACTGAATATAATATTACTTCTGTTGATAAGAGAGAGAGAAATAGACATAAAAATTTATTAGTCTAGGCATGGCCATTGTTGCCATTGTAATGTTTCCAGTTCCCTATATATTGGAAATTTGATAATATGATTTTGTACGTATTCATGTATTTTATTGATATTAATTTTTTTTTTTTTTTAAATTCATGACAGTACAGGTGACATAGATGGTGGGACGCAGTCACCTTCAAATCACTGCCACGGGGATGGTACAGTATCTCCTCTTACTCATCAAGGTTTTTGTTTAATTCTTAGCCTTTTTTCCAAGAGCTTTGCCACTTAACTTCAAACAAATTTCTTACAGAATTTTAGAAACCTAATTTATACACATGTAGCTAAAAAGTCATAAAGATATATATATATATCTATATGAACCTGCCAATATATCAAACTCTTAAGTATGCCTTTTTAAAGAGCTCTGATTGCAAATAAACTCTCTTATGGAATTGGGAACAGTTATGTATTGAATATGTTTTGATGGCCATGGGTATAAACAGACATTAATGTATATCTTTCAGATGATGATACCATAAAGGACAGGAGGTTGTGCTCTACCAGTCAAAAGGATGATAAAGACGTCACCCAGACTAAAGACGTCACCCAGCGAAATAGTCTGAAAGGTATGTAACTGACCACATGGGTGACTCCTCAGTATGCTTAGAATTGTTCTCTGAGTTTGAGAGGTTTCAAGTAATCTTTTTAAAAATATGGATATATGTATATAGTTTTATATAAGTGTAAAAGAACATTTAATTTATTATGTTCATGCAATCTGAAAAAGTGTGGAGATTTTTCAGAGCATTTAATAAAATATTCTTTATAATTTTGTGACAAATGTTTGCTCTTCATCAAACTTTTAGTTGTCTGAAAATTGATAATTTCATTCATTTGTTTCAGATGGGTTATCTAACATTCCACAACAACAATGTGAAGAGCAAAATAAGTATGTTGTTGTATTTGCTGTGTCCTTCAATGCTTGTTTGCTATAAGTGTCTATAACTTTCAAAATAATAATTTATTTTTGCCAAAACTGTTCCATAATGCATGGAAGTTGGGCCTGTACTATCATGACTGCCACAAGCTTAGTTTTAATTCCAGGCCTTAAGACAAACATCTTAAGTACATATAAGATTTTTTTATAATTTTTAGCTCGCCTGCCCGAAGGGCAAGTGAGCTTATGTTGTGGTGCGGCGTCCGTCCGTCAGGCGTCAGCTTTTTCATTTAAAAGACTTCTTCTCAATAACCCAAAAGCCCAAGGACTTGAAATAGAGCCTGTAGCATGCTGGGGTGTAGGGCTACCAAGTTTGTTCAAATAAATGACCTTGACCTTCATTCAAGGTCACATGGGTCAAATAGGCTATAATCTTCAAACAACTTCTTCTCAATAACCAAGAGGCCTGGGGACTTGATATTGGGCCTGTACACTGTAGCATGCTAGAGTGAAGGGCTACCAATTTTGTTCAAATAAACGACTTTATATTCATTCAAGGTCACAGGGGTCAAATAGGCAATAATCTTCAATTGACTTCTTCTCATGATCAAAAACAAAAAAGCCCAGGGACTTTATATTGGGCCTGTCTGTAGCATGCTGGGGTGTAGGGCTACAAAGTTTGTTCAAATGAATGACCTTGACCTACACTCAACGTCACAGGTGTAAAATATTTTTTAATCTTACGAAAGCCAAGAGTCACCAATACCCAATATTAGGCCAATAGTATGCTGGAATGCAGGACTAGAAAATGTATTGACATGAATAAACCTAGCTTACTCTGATATTTGAATAAATTTGTTATCAGCATAGTTTCTATAGAAATGTCCTCAATCAACTGCAAAATTTGCTGTTTAACCTAGGCGAGCGATACAGGTCCATTAGGCCTCTTGTTTTTTCTCAAAGACGTAAAATTGATTCATGAATGAATATGATCCAACACAGGTAAATAGTTGTTTACACAATACGATGTAAATATTATTTCCTTTGTAGACCTTCTGATGCTGTGTTCAAAACTGTAACACTTAAAGCTCAGGATAATCAACGCATCTCTGAGAATTTGGACATGATGGCATCCTCAAAGAATGAAAGAGACTATATCAGTGTCTATCTAGGTAGTCCAGAGGTAAACACTGATGGCAGAATGGCAACTATTTTATAGTATGCTGCCTCAGATAATTTGTCCTAGTTTAATGGCTAGATTAAAAATAAAACATTAAAAATGGTAATAATGATAACAATTAATGTGTTGAACTATTTAAATGTATTCTCAAAAACCAAGGAGCCAAGGGTTATGATATAAGTCAGTTAGCATGCTGAGATGAATGGCTACAAAGTTTGTTCATATGAACAAACCTTTAATTTATCTACTTTCGTAGTCACAGAGTTTAAGAGCAAAACATATATTAGAACTCATGTGACCAAGAAGGCCAAGGAGCATCTTTGTAACAGGCTCAGATAAAATTATACCACATTGATGAGAATCAAAGTTGAGTTTTTTTAGAGTATGAATTTCAAGCAAATATAAGCAGAGATGTGCATAGGAAGACCATAGTACGTTGTGTTTGCATTGTTAGATTGTAAACTTATCAAAATATGTCTTAATACTTAGTAAAACCAAATCTATAAGTATGGTGTCTTGTTATAGGTGTAGATCAATAATTACCTGATAAGGTGAGTATTTTTTTTCATTTCAGATTCGCCCTGGCATAGACAATATGTACAAGGAAGGCAGGGACTTCAAGATAGAAGGAGCTATTAAAAAAGGCTCAAACGCAGATGGAGTTTTTTGGGCGAGAGACAAAACGACACAGACGTTACATGTTCTTAAGAAGGCAAGTCAGAGTTACTTCCCTTTATTGTAAAACTTACTAGACTGTTTATCCCGTAAAACTTACTGTCTTTGATTTTTAGGTCACCTGAGACAAAGTCTCAAGTGACCTATTCTAATCCCCTTTTGTCCGTCATCGTGCGTCGTGCTTCCGTAAACAATTTACATTTTCGACTTCTTCTCCAAAACCCCTAAACCAAGTTCAATGAAATTTGGCAGGAGGCTTCTATGGCTAAAGGTCAACCAAAATTGTAAATTATATTGTCCCCACCCCCCAGGGGCCTGAGGGACGGGGCTTAAAAGGGTCAAATTGACTAAAACTTCAAAAATCTTCTTCTCTACTGTCAGATATGGTGGAGTCAAACACTCTTCATAGATGGAAGGGTCTTAAGGTGCTTTACCAAAATTGTAAATTTCATGACCTAGGGGTCTCACGTTTACCCAAATAGGGTAGAATCAAATACTCTTCATAGGTTGAAGGGTCTTATGGTGCTTTACTAAATTTATGAATTTATTGACCCTGGGGTCATAAGTTTGCCACTGGGGAGGGGTTAAATTTTACTATAGTTTATTTAGGGAAATCACATTTTTGACTATGATTTGTTTGATTTCTATTGGAATTCATTCTAACTTGATTAACATTTTCAGCATGGGATGAAAGTTTGATAATATGCATATGTTGGACCTGACTGACGCCTAGGGGCTGATGGGCAGGGCCAAAAAGGGTCAATTAAATTAACTGAAATATTTCAAATCTCAGGTGACCGTTAAGGCCCATGGGCCTCTTGTTACTGAAAATCATTATTAGGCACCCACACAGCCTCCTCATACTATTTATTGTGTCCATCTGTCTATCAGTCATACAGTACTGTATATACGACTAATTGAAAAGTTATTAAAAGACAATTAACCAAATTTTGACTTTTGGAGTTTGGCATCGCTATATTCTGAAAAGTACTGGAAGGATAATATATTTATCAAACTTCAATATGTAGTTTCCCCTTCATCCCTACTTGTGTCCATTTGATAATGAGTCTGTTCAGGGAAACAATATAGCAAAAGGGTGGCCATCTTAGATTTTGACAATTGCAGTTTGTTAATATTTTGTTGACATGATGAAGCAAAATTGGTAAGAACTAAACGAGGAGTCAATTGTCAAGGTCACCACGTCAAATATCAAGGTAAACTTTTGTGTCTTTTCATTGGATCACTTTTCAAGATCACTTAGTCATATATCAACATCAAAGTTTGTAGGTCAGCTGAGACAAAGTCGTCTCAGTTGGCCTATTGCGATCGCCTTTTTTCGTACTAGAATAAAGAGAGTATTCGGCTGGGTCTGACAACGTACTTCGAGTTAAGTTGGGTGATGGAGATTTCTGAATTTGAGTTTTAATAAAATTAACCCAAAAGAATCAATTCGATTTTGACAATTGTACTGTGTTATTGCTATATCTTGAAATGTACAGGAGGGATATTTCTCGAGCTTCACATGTAGGTTCCCCTTCACCCATACTTGTGCCCATTTGATAATGAGTCTTATCAGGAAAACAATATGGCCGATACAGGCTATCTTAGATTTTAACAATTGAGGTTTGTTAACAATATTTTGTTTTGACATGATGAAGCAAAATTGGTCAGAGCTACACATTAGGAGTCAATTGACAAGGGTATTGGGTCACAATGTCAAATGTTGAGGTCAATTTTCCAATGTGTACTTTTAACTGAAGAGCAATGTTTAGCTCACCTGGTCCGAACGTCAGAAAGATCCCCGGGGGAAGGGGAGCATATATTGCATAATATACGTTATTGAGCGGTTTATTCAGAGTACACCCCAGTTTTTTGTGTTATTGCTCAATAACGTAAAAAAAAAAATATTACAGTTAACCCTTATAATTTAATTTTTCAACGATAAGAAACATTTTCATTAAGTTTAACATGTTTATATTGCTCCAGATATTTAAAAACACATGGATAAATACAAAATTTCATGAACAACAATTACTCCGCTGACGTCACAGTCATTTTTTTTATGTTATGAGATGATAACATAATTTTTTGAGCCAATGAAAATGCTTCTTACAAGCAAAATTAAATTATATCATATTACCTTGATCAAGCTGCGGCAGTTTACTGATAACATATGCCTCCTTTGTTTACACTTGCTTGTGAACATTTATTTTGCTGATATTTGCACAAATGGAAGTTCAATTTACACCAAGTTAGCTTAATTTGTTGGCACTGAAATAATAACTATCAATCCTATAGAAACAACTGATTACTATTGAAAAATATAGTATACGTTCAGTTATACCTTTAATAAAGAGAATTCTATAAATACTTGTGTATAACAACTATGAATCAGTACTTTAAGTGGTATCATAAATTGGTTGGATCTTATTATTTAAAAAGATACTATTGTAATGAATACTATTGAAGATTTTGAACTTTAAAAACCTGAATTGCAATTAAAAAAAAAATGATTACTGAAATCATTATTTAATCATTTTGATTCAAAAAGAGGTGTTATTTATTCTGAAGAAACTAATGATCAGCTTTAGACAATCATATAAGAAATTAAGCTACATATTTTGAAAAGAAAACCCATGTTGCTGTGACTTAAAAGATTTCCATGTGTCACCAGCAATACCAAGAGTAGAAAGGTTGCAAAGTCGACAACATGTAGAACATTGTAAAGGACTGGAGGCTTGCAAGCTTTCAGAAAGATTTGCAAGCTTGCTGTTCATGTTTTTGCTTCATCAGAAGTATTTTGTTTCAACATATATTTATGCATGTAATACAGCCTCGGTTTGATATTCGAAAAAAAGAATACATTTAATTTTTCATTCATGGTACAGATTTACAGCACGCCACCCATGCACTTCTGCAGGTCATGAACTTAATTATTATCGGTATGTGAATATTGTTAAAAACTTTCAATATGATATGGTGACACATAAAAGTACATTATTTAATTGTATAGCATCACTTTGTCTATCTGTCTTGCTTATTTCAGATCAGTCTATCGGGTTTCAGAAAAAATGAAATCCAAGTAATGATAGATGCACAATATGTAAAGGACATATTTGTACCGGAGATCTACCTCTTCTGTGTCAGAGATAACTCCGTCCATATCCATATGGAGCTGATTGAAAATGGTAAGAAGCTTTTTTTTTTTTTTTGGTTTGTTTTTGTTTAATGTCCTATTAACAGCCAGGGTCATTTGAGGACGTGCCAGGTTTTGGAGGTGGAGGAAAGCCGGAGTAATCGGAGAAAAACCACCGGCCTACGGTCAGTACCTGGCAACTGCCCCACGTAGGTTTCGAACTCTCAACCCAGTGGTGGAGGGCTAGTGTTAAAGTGTCGGTACACCTTAACCACTCGGCCACCGTGGCCCCTGGTAAGAAGCAAATAATCCTTATAAATATGCTCTCCTGAATAAGGCCCGATGCCCCTGTGAAAAATTCCAGAACAATTAAAGAACTGTCCTAGAATCATTCTTGGGCAAGTGTTCTAGAACTGTCCTTCATGTTCTTGAACAGTTTCATGAACCTATTATACAGAAATATTAAATGAGACAAAATGGTTCCAACAGTTCTACAACTATTCTAGAATTGATGTTTGGAATAATTAGAGAACAATTATAGAACTTGATTTGTTATAGAATGTAAGTTCTGTAATTGTTCTTGGCTGGAACAATTTTAGAACAAAGTTCTTGCAACGATTAAAGTTCGGAAACTGTTCTAAAACTTGTGAGCTCCAGAACCGTACTAGAACTTCAAGAAATGTTCTTGAAAGGCATCTAACTTTTAAGAACAACTTTCAGTACATTTCTGGAAAAGTTCCTGACCAATAAAACACTAATAGAACCATATCATTCTTCAACATTCTTGGCTGTACATACCTTTCAGAGCTGTTAAAGTGTACCCGGAACAAAAAACGATATTCAAATGTATTATTCTATGTAAACACGAAGAAAGAATGTCGCAAACCGCATAAAATTGATCATTAAAACGTGGGCGTAAATATCCCTCTGGTTGTTAATCGAAACAGAGGCATTACCTATTACTTTTCAATACATAAATGTCTTTTGAAAATGTGATTTGATTCTAATTACATTTACATATTGAATTTGAATTAAACCTTTATCAAAATTCAATGATAATTAATTGATATTCAGTTTGACGCATTAATTGATATTTGAATTAAGTTGTAATAAAATTAGTATCTGCATATCAGATAACTTAGATAAGCTTCAAAATTCAATTAGAAGCAGGTACACAATACAGGCCCATTTGACCTTTTATTTCCATAACTATTTACATGGTAATTTGTTTTGCTGCCTTCTTTACAGTGATTTCACTGAGGGATGTGATGGATAAAATTTGTTCACTGTATCCTCTCTACATTTGGCCATTCTCAAGATTCATACTCCTTGAAGTGCTAGCTATTGTCAATGCTATGCATGAGCAGAACATCACACATGGGGATTTGCATGGTAAGTTGTTATAGATTAAAAGTATTGTCATTAACCAGTTGATATAAACATCAATTCTATAAATTTGACTATCACACCATCACCTGTTGTACAAGTTCATTATTCTAGCAGACTTTTGAATATCCTTGCTTTACTGACGTAACTTGTCAGAGATTCATTTGGTATATCATACATCAACCCAGCTAGCAGACATACGCTGCAGAAACGTCATAGACGTTTGCAAACATTGCAGTTGCATTTCAACGTTTCTATAACGTTCGTTTAATGCTAAATTTCTGTAATGCCAAAGTATTTTTTTATGTTGAAAGTGCAACATGCAATAAACTTTATTGAAACACCGGCGTTTTTTTTCAGTAAATGTTTCAATTATTCAGTTAAAAGTTAAACGTTTGTCCAACGTGTAATCTATTTCTTGAGTATTGCATTATTTGTTGATGAAATATACAGGCAATACAGTACTACGATCAAGAGCATCTATCACATGGCAATGATTTTGAAAATAAAAAAAAAAGGATATAAAAAAAAAGAAAAAAAAAGGGGGGCCTCCGTAGGATTCGAACTCGTGTCGTGATAAAAATTTATTGAAAGACTAACCTATTAGCCCACTCGGCTATAGTAACCTTTTATAAAACGGGTGAATATTATATATATAAAATTGTAACAGCCGTGACTCACGACCGTGTATTATTGGCACGAGCGTGGGTTATTGGAAAATACATGGTTTTAAACCAATCAAAACTTGCGTTGCATAGCAAACATGATAGAATACGTTTTTTAAACAATTTCCTCTTGATAACCGAAAGTCCTAGAGATCCAATATTAGGTCTGTGGCATACTGGGTTGAAAAGCTGCTAAGTTTGTTAAAATCGATGACTTTCACCTTCATTAATGGTCACAGGAGTATGGAATGAAGTGCAGTAAGGAGGCGATAACGGAGTTATCGTTCCTTACGGAACGTAATGTATACACGGCTACTTCTGCCTATTTAGCAGCATATATCAGCGATTTGAGGGCAAAGAAAACTGTCCGTAACTTCTTGATGACACTTTCCACACTTGTAAAACTCGGTGTGATCTACGTCCTGACATATTCGGTATATCTGGGAAAAATCTAGTTATGGAGATATTTTGGGTCAAACACGCCAAAATCGTCATTTTGACTAAGAGGTTCTGTTAAAACCGCCCTCAAAATTCGAAAAAAAAATCCAGAAATATATACAATGCACATATAAGTAGATAAATGTTTCCTGAAGAAAATCGTCTGTTTAGTTTTTCGATATCTTTATCAGAACGGTCACAATATTGTTTTGAATATGGCCTATTTTTTCGACCTTCTCAGTATTTTTCCACTCGACAGGGGTATTTTGATAGCAGACGAGCGCATGTTTTGATGACGTAACGCCCAACCTTAACTCGTCACGAAAGTTTGTTGTGCAAGCCGCTACTGATTGAACTGCTCGATGAGCTGGGTCCAGTTGTATTTTACTGTCACTGCCAGTATATATTGTTATTTTTCAACATCAGAGGCAATGCTCCAGGATATAGATGCTTTGTCACGATCATGTG
>NW_022983061.1:82506-138336 GCF_902652985.1 Pecten maximus
ATTGTATTTCAATATCAAAGGCAATGCTCCAGAATATAGATGCTTTGTCACGATCATTGTATGTGGCTTTTCACAAACATGCATGCGAAAAATCAACCCGGCGTTCAGAATGTCAAGCAAATTCCCGAAGCCTCGTAGGCCTAACGCTGACGGTAAGTAAACTTGTTTGTTACGTTGATGTAAACAGACGACGCTAAATATGCACGAAGAATAGTTCCTGTTTATTTGATATTTACTGTAGTGATAGGCCTGCTTTGTCTCCGAATTTAATTGATTGATATTTCGATAGTCTGTGTATTTGTTTGTGACTAGCTTCGACTCTGTGATTGTTTACGTCTAAAAATAACAACGGGAATCTCCAGATTGAGGTGACAAATGTACACGGAACCGTGTTCTCTCGGACACTATCTCGTGAACGAACACACACACAAGACTACTACTTTGCAACTTCTCTGAAATATGAATTACGTTGTGAAAGGAGAAATGAAATAAATTTTAATTTTTACCGATCATATTCTGACATAGACTTACTAGAGTCCCGCGGTTCAATGAACATTATAAAAATCATTACAAGCATATGTAGAACGCGGGCGACTTAAATATGGCTAAGATTTCATTTAATTTTGTAGAACTATTTAAATTGAACCACCTACACTGCAAGCTGGAAACTTCCTCACTACACTACAGCAGGCCTACATCATATGATAGACAAAGATATTGTCAATTATTATGATTGCATTAACTGATTAAGTTAAATTTAGTTAATTTTGGGTGGGAAAACATGTTATGTACAGTAGCTTTTTTCATATCTTGACTGAAAGTTCATTGCAACTTATTAGAAAAGGCATTATAAAAAATTATTTGACAATATCAGTGTTACCAGAATTCAGCTCTCACAATTTTGCAAAATATTCTTCGAAATGTCACCTGCACACACAAAAATTAGTGAATTTTCAAATATCTTTGCCTCAAATACCATACCAACATATTTAAACCTTTCACTTTCATACACCGCAGAAACTAATAAGCAAGAAAGCTGTTCTGACAAATTGAAGCTAAAATACTGTAAATTATTATGTCGCATTACGTAAAATTCAGTTGTTTGGGATGTAGAAAGATGTCATGTTTTTTTTTTTTTTTTTTCTTCATCTGTTGAAATTAAATTAATTTCGACTTATATTAATACAAAAGGTATAAGATGGAAAATTAGTTGACAAAATCAAAGAGTTTCCAGGTTTAAGCTATCTCAATTTATCAAAATAGTCTATGTAGACATTTCATAATTAGTAAACTTTCAGATATCTATAAGTTGCGTTATTATAAATTCCATATCAACATATTTCAACCTTTTGTTAACATGTGCCAAAGAAAACATTGTGCGGGAAACCTGTTCTAAAAAATTTTTACTAAAATTATGTCAATTGTTTCATTGCATTAAGTTAATTAACTAATTTAGGGTGTGGAACCATGTTGTATTTTTTTATATATCTTTTGAGGTTAAATCAGTTTCAGCTTATTACAAAAGGTATTATAAATTAAACTACTTGACAAAATTATGGAATTACCAATATTTTATTATCACTATTTTACAAAATAGTTTTTCTTCAAAATGTCATCTGCATACAAGTAGCAATAAGTAAATTTAGAAATATCTTTGCTTTAAATACCATACCAACATATTTCAACCTTTCGCTTACATATACAAAAAAAAAAAAAAAATATGCAAGAAACCAATTCTGACAAATTTATACTAAAAGATTTTGAACTATTATGTACATATTGTGTCGCACGAAGTTAGATTCAATTATTTTGGGGTGGGGAACCATGTAGTTGAATATTTTTTTTTATCTTTTGAATTTAAATTTATTTCAACTTATTGCTAAAGGTATTATAGAAAATTATGTGACAAATTCAAAATAAAACAAAATAAAATACAGTAACACAGGGACTAGTGTAAATAGTTTATATGTTTCTATTTTTAGGCCAACGCCGCCATAGGCAAATATTTACATAATAGGAAGCATGTTCTAAATTGCTTGCCAAAGACCACAGTTAGTTTCCCTCTTTGTTCTTTTGAAGAAACATATTCAGAATTTTGAAACTTTGCATAAAATCTGGCTTTATTTTCATATTTTAGAAAAATTCTCTCAATTTCAAAGTATTTTGATATTGGGATAACACAATTATCTTCAATATTCACATCCTTTACAATTGCAACTGTGACAAATAAGAAGAAGAAAATTTAGACAGTTATTGTAATTGCAGACCTCAGACTGCATGCAATTAGCCTCCATGCTCTACTATTCTCTTAATTTCAAGACATTTAGATATACTTTATTAAGAAACGCATTTTCACATTATTGTACTTCTTTGGTACTAATGGGGCCACGGTGGCCGATTTAAGGTGTCCCGACACTTTATCACTAGCCCTCCACCTCTGGGTTGCGAGTTTGAAACCTACGTGGGGCAGTTGCCAGGTACTCATCGTAGGCCGGTGTTTTTTCTCCGGGTACTCCGGCTTTCCTCCACCTCCAAAACCTGGCACGTCTTTTAATGACCCTGGCTGCTAATAGGATGTTTAACAAAAACAAGCCAAACAAACCAAAAGCTTTGGTACTATTGCCACTGTGAGATAGTTTAATAATTATTAATTATTGTGGGGCCGCGGTGGCTGAGTGGTTAAGGTGTCTCGGTACTGTATCACTAGCCCTCAACTTCTGGGTTGCTAGTTCGAAACCTATGGTGGGCAGTTGCCTGGTACTGAACATAGACTGATGGATTTTCTCTGGGTACTCGACTTTCCTCTACCTCCAAAACCAGGCACATCCTTAAATGACCCGTCTGTTAATGGGACTTTAAACCAAATACACCGAACAGTTTGAACAGTTATCCTGCAAAAGAGAAGGGAAGCCGACAATCAGGCCAGTATGTGCTGTCATGGCTGTGTCGTTGAGCAAGATCACTTTACCCTTAATTGCCCTGGATGGCATGCAATGGGCCTCTTGTATGTTGTTCAGTCAGGTAGTCACCAACTACCACAAGGAGACCCAGCCACAGACTAAGAGATGCTACTGGTTTTTCAGAAACCAGGCAAACTGGCCTACACTGCTACCTTATAAGAAGTTTTAAACATTTATTTGAAAAGAAAACATGATTTTTTTGCTTGGTAAGCTTCATTTTCATAAATTATTGTTCCATTTCCTGAATGGCATGTGGACAGACAGGCTTCCTGCATGTTGTTCAGAGGTAGTCACTAACTACTACAAGGAGACCCAGCCTCAAACTGACTCTGGCTATTCACAGGGTGATAGCCCATGCTAACAAAGCAAATATATGTAAGAGTAAGAGATAATTGTCACTTAATTTTCAGAAACTTGGCAAACTGGTGTACACTGCTACCTGATGAAAGGTATTGACAAATAAAAACATGATTGATTATGCATGGTTAAGCTTACATAAATTATTGTTCAAATTCACATAAAACAATTTAAAACTTGCTAATGACCTTATTTTCATCTGTGATAGAAAAAGGGAGATAACTCGCTCACCTGTTCTTGATATTTGATTAATTATAATATACCATTCATATTAATTAATTGCTTTTCCAGATATTTCCCTAAAGTTCTATTCATGATTGATCAATTATCGATATGATGTTGATGGATCATGAACTCAAAAGTGATTCCCAACACTACTGAAGAAGTTGCAAAATTTTCAAATAAAAAAAAAATGTTATAAACAATTTCCGAATCTGCTCAACTTGGACCACTGACATTGTCTGACAAAGACACTGATACTGACTTTTAAATACATTTTATATAGGGAAATTCTCGAAATATTTTAATGAAATGTCTATTTCAAACAAAGAAACAATTTTCCTTCTCTCATTTGTATCATTATGTTCCACTGGGGAATTAATACAAAAATGGGATTTTCCTCATGCAAGTGTGATTTATTAACAATTTTCTCCAAGATTAATATTGGGGCGAGCAAATTCCCCTCAAATCCTGGATATTCCTATCTGAATGAGTTAATCCCAATTTTTCAAGGATATTTGTCCAAATTCAGAAATTGTCCGATTGCAATGAATTTTGGAATTTAGGTACATTATGGGTCACCTGTTACTCTTATAACCGCACTTTAACTTTTGTAACAATATGGTTGTCATTTCCTGGTCTTTAATTGGTCCAAATTAAGATATATTGTCCATCTGATTTTAATGACATTTGATATGTATATATATAGATACATCATGGAGCACCAGTCTTTCTCTTAAACTCATTTTAACATTTCAACAAAATGGTTGCCATTTCCTGGACTCTGATTGGTCCAAATTTAGTTATTGTCTGACTTTGATGAAATTTGCTGTGTAAGCACATCTATGGACACCGGTCACACTTGTAACCTCATATTCACATTTAAAGAAAATGGCCGCCATTAACTGGCCTCTGATTGGTCCAAATTAAGATATTGTGGGATTTGGATGAAATTTGATAATGATACAGGTACATAATGGGACACTGTTTACTCTCATCACCTCACTTAAACGTTTTAACAAAATGGCCGCCATTTATACTGACCACTGATTGGTCAACATTTAGATATTGTCTGATTTCAATGAGATTTGGTACATAATTGGAGACCGGTCACTCTTGTAGCCTCACTTTCGTATTTAACACAATGACCGCCTTTTCTAGGCCTCTGATTAGTCCAATTTAAGATATTGTCCGATTATGATGACATTTGATATGCAGGTACATCATGGGACAGCGGTTACTCTTGTAACCTCACTTTCACATTTAAACAATATGGTCGCCAATTGCTGGCGTCTAATTGGTCAAAATTAAGGTATTGTTCGATTTCGATTAAATTTGGGACGTAGGTGTATTAGGGTAATGCAAATTAGACTGTTTGGGTTTCGATGCCATGTGAACAACACGATCTTTTATTGGTCGAAATGTACATATTAAGCGGTTTTGGTGAAAACCTTGCTGAAAAGGAGTTATCGCCCCTCACTACACTTCATTCTTTCTGTGACACTCCTTTAGGTGTCACCTCACTAGTAATACTAAGAGAAATAGTTATCAATGAAACTTATATCTGGTTATGTTTTGTATGAGAGTGCATTCTGGTGTACACTGGAAAACCTAGCACGTGGGAAAGACGTGAAGTGAAGTACAACGACAGACGTGGCGACCATTAATTTCAACAGAATTGATTGAAGATTTCATATCGTTACAAAATTGTCTGTATGAAGTCTATTTCCAACTAAATGACGTTAATGTTGCCGAAACGTCGAATAGATGTCGGATAAACGTTGCAGAAAAGTTACATTAGCAATGCATGGAAATTACAAAACGTTGCCTAAACGTTTTACTACGTTATAAAATGATTAGCGAAACGTCCATTTAAAATACATTTATTTCAAAGTTCAAGATATGTCAAATATATGGCAGATAAACATTGCGGGAAAGTTATATTAACATTGCATAAATGTTGCAGAAACGTTTTGTTAACATTACATTATTGTTACAAAGCGTTGTAGAAACATTATTACTGAACAATAATAACGTTACTGCTTCAATAACAGCGTTACTAAATCGTCTATTTCACATTCATTTTCGCTTGTGCAACGTTCCAATTATGGAACAAATACGTGTAAATAATGTGGGGCTAACGTATTTGTGTAAAGGTAGGATGAGGTCTTTTCAATGGACAAACTCAGGGAAATCAAACATTTGTATGAAACATGTGCAACAATTCGTGGTACGTACAAAAAACTTTCTTTCAACGTATGTCTGCCAGCTGGGTACCTGTTCATGCACGTTTCCATTTGGTTTTTGGTGCCATGTTACAACCCCTTATATCAATCTGATTTCTTTAACAGCAGCCAACATCTTGCTTCAGAAACTATCTAACACAAACATCAGAATTGTCTGCATTGATTTTGGAGAAGCAAGAGGGATCCAGAAGGACATGGAAGATCTAGCCGAACTAGGCACACATTTAGAGACTGCCTGTAACTCCGTTGAGGTAAAGTATTCAATAAGGAACCTGATATCTGGGGTCCTACTTTGATCACTGTCACCCTGTCTGTCCATGCATCCATCTGTATATCTATCCACTAATTAAGGTCTTGGCTGATAACCTAAATATTTACGTACATTTACTTACTGATGTGTACACAATTTAGCCATGGCTTTTGTTCATGCATCCTTCTGTACATCCTTATGTCCATCCTTCTTTCTGTCATTCCATATATCCTTCTTTCCATCCTTCTGTTTAATCATTCTATCGACCCTTCCGTCTATTCTTCCATCATTCCATGTATCCTTTCTATACTTATACATATCCTTCTGTTTCATAACTCCACCTATCCTTATGTCTATCCTTCTGGCCATCAATCTATTTATCATTCTAAAATATTTCTGTCTATCCTTCTATCTGTCTATCTATCCTTCTGTCCTTCCCTTTGTTTCATCATTATATCTATCCTTCTGTCTGTCTTTATGTCCATCCTTCTGTTTCATCATTCTATCTATCCTTCTGTCCATTCTTGTTTCATAATTCCATCTATCCGTCTGCCCATCATTCCATCCATCCATCTGTCTATCCTTCTGGCCATTTTTCAGTTTCATCATTCTATCTATCCTTTTATTTTATAATTATATATATATTTCCGTCTATCCTTCTCTTCATCATTCTGTTTTATCATTCCATCTATCCTTCTGTCTGTCCTTATGTTTCATCATTCCAGTATCCCTCTGTCAAACATTCTCTCCGTTCTTCTGTTTAATCATTCCATCTATCCTTCTGTCTGTCCTTAAGTTTCATCATTCCAGTATCCCTCTGTCAAACATTCTCTCCGTTCTTCTGTTTAATCATTCCATCTATCCTTCTGTCTGTCCTTAAGTTTCATCATTCCAGTATCCCTCTGTCAAACATTCTCTCCGTTCTTCTGTTTAATCATTCCATCTATTATTTTGTTCTATCCTGGCTTCTCTTTCATCATTCCATCTATCCTTCTGTCCATTTTCGTGTCTATCTTTCTGACCATCATTGCTTATTTTCTTCTACCGTTTTGTCTATCCTTCTGCCCAATCTTCTGTTTTCTCATTCTGTTTCATCATTCCACCTATCCTTATGTCAATTCTTCTGTCCATTCTTCTGTATTATCACTCCATCTATCCTTCTACCCATGCCATCATTCCATATATCCTGGTGGCTATCATTTTGTTTATCCTTTTGTCAATCACTAATTTTCATCGTTCAATATTTCTTCTGTCCATCCTTCTGTCCATCATTGCCCCTTCTTCTGCCATCGCTTTATCTATCCTTCTGTCAATCTTTCTGTTTCATCATTCAATATATAGCATATGTCTATCCTTCTCGCCATCCTTCTGCTTCATTATTATATCCCTCATTTTCTTTCATCATTCTATCTGTACTTCTGTCTTTCATTCAATGTATCCTTCTGTCCATCCTTCTGTCCATCATTGCCCTTTCTTCTGCCATCGCTTTATCTATCCTTCTGTCAATCTTTCTGTTTCATCATTCAATATATAGCATATGTCTATCCTTCTCGCCATCCTTCTGCTTCATTATTATATCCCTCATTTTCTTTCATCATTCTATCTGTACTTCTGTCTTTCATTCAATGTATCCTTCTGTCCATCCTTGTTTCATCATTCTGTCTCCATTTCTGTCTATCCATCTCTCCATCCTTCTGTTTCATTATTCAATCTATTCTTCTGCCCATCATTTCATCTAACCTTGTGTTTATCCTTCTGTCCATACTGTTTAATTATTTCATTTATCGTTTTGTCAATCCTTCTGTCCATTTTTCTGTTTCATCATTCCGTCTATCCTGCTGTCTATCCTTGTTTATCCTTTTTGTCTATCCTTCTGTTTCATCATTCTGCTTCATTATTATTACTATCCTTCTGTTAATCCTTTTGTCCATCCTTCTGTTTTTATTTCATATATATTATTCTGTCTATATCTCTGTCTATTATTTTTTTATCGTTCCATATATACTTCTGTCTATTCTTCTGTTTCCTCATTCAATCTATCCTTTTGTCTATCCTGTCCAGCCTTCCGTTATTTATTCTGTCTATCTTTTCGCCCATCCTTCTGTTTCATTCTTGTTTCATCAATCTATCTATCTTTCTGTCTATCCTTTTGTCTATCCTTGTTTTATCATCCCATTTATCCTTCTTCCATCCTTCTGTCTATCTATCTTTTTATCCTTGTTTTATCATTCCATCTATCCTTTCGTCCATCCTTCTGTTTCATCATTCCATCTATCATTCTGTCTATCCTTCTGTCCATCCTTCTGTCCATCCTTCTGTTTAAAGGTCACCTGACCTATCGTGAGTGCCTTTTGTCTGGCGTCGTGCGTCGTTCGTCATAAATAATTTACATTTTCAACTTCTTCTCAATTACCAACAGGCCCAGATACCTGATATTGGATATGTAGCATGCTGGGATTCAGGGCTACAAAGTTTGTTCAAATGAATGACCTTGACATTCATTCAATGTCACAGGGGTCAAATTTGCAAAAATATTTTAACAACTTCTTCTTGTTAACCAAAAGGCCCAGAGACCCAATATTAAGTATGTAGCATGCTGAGGCAAATGGCTACTAAGTTTGTTTGAATAGACGACCTTGACATTCTTTCAAGTTCACTAGGGTCATTATGCTAAAATCTTTAAACGACTTCTTCTTCATAACCAATAGACCCACAGACCCAGTATTAGGTCTGTAGCATGCACTGATGCAGGGATGAAGGGATACCAAGTTTGCTAAAATGAATGACCTTGGCCTTCATTCAAGGTCACAGGAGTCAAATGTACTTAAAACTTTAAACAACTTCTTCTTGATAACCAAAAGGCCCAGAGATCCAATATTATGTCTGTAGCATGCTGGAATGAAGGGCTACCAAGTTTGTTCAAAGGGATGACCTTGACCTTCATTCAAGGTCACAGGAGACAAATGTGCTTAACTCTTTAACCCTCTCGTTGCCACATTACTTACCATATAGGCATATGGATAATTTGAATTAATTGAGACTAATTTGACTTCTTTGGAAAGTTTTTTTCTATTGAGGATAACTTTGTCATTTGTTGATAGATTTTGATGAAATTTTGAGTGGCAATGGTTGGTACCTTTACCCTTCAGAATATGTATTCATTATGGTCCTATGTTATCATTTATAGGTAATATGATCAGGTAAAAATGGTAATTAAGGTGAAAATTATAAAAATATTGAATAACAATGTCCCTGTGTGTGTTTTTACTGCATCAAATATAGTTTTGACACTTATTAACAACCAACAACCAACTAGAGCAAAAATTCCAAAACTTGATTCAAGTCTTACCCCAGGTAATACAGGTAAATCACACAGGTAAACTATGGAATAAAACTGCTTTTAATTTCAAGCATGAATTTGGTATTGATTAAGTTTTGGGTCCTTCTAAGGTAAAAACTCTTACACTTATTATTACAGGTAGTACTTTATTTCCAAATAACAGTCCATAAAAATTGGTAATAAACCAAATCACAGGTGCAAACGAGCACAGGTAACAACAGGTAAATATGTCAAAATATGGTTTAAAAACATATTATTAATGGTTTTTTTTAATTATTGGCGATTTAAATTAGTCTGAGAATCATTTACACACAAAGACCAATTGTTCCAAGTCCCGTATGCAGCTCAATCATGGTAGATCACGTTTTCACACAACGATATTGAAAGCACATTCCTCGTCATATATTACGGCCGCCATTTTTTATCAGGTCAATTCTATCAACTTACCTGTTCGTTTCAGTAGCATTAATGTCCAAATATTTAGCTGGAATTAACTTTTGAAAAAGAAATCTGTGTTTTTCATCCATTTGCAAGTGATAAATTGCCACTGTATATTCGGCGAAGTCCGATAAAATATTCACAAATAGGTCAACATCCCATTCAAAATTCAAAATTTTGTCAGAATGGATCGTCGTCCTCTACCGATGTTTCGTGATCGTTATCTGAAAAAATCTACGCTGGATTCATCATCAATATCATCCCGTGTCCTTTTGATGTTTCTGATAGTTTTTCTGAAGTATTTCTCATTAAATCCGTGAAAAAAATATGTTACTAAAGTGAACAAACTTATCAATTGACTTCATTAGATCCGCCATTTTATGACACTTTCGTTTTTTCTGTCAAAATTTTGCTTACGGTCGTAATTTTAACCTGATATGCATCGTATAGCCAGCAGCCATGTTGTCTGCATAAACAGGAAGTAGTGCTCTAGCGAGATCTCGCGAGACTTAAAAGTGAAAGTAAAGGGGAAGTGAGTAATCTGCAGGCAAAACACACACAGGTAACACTGGCGGTTTCGGGCGGTTTAGTCCAATACGGACACGGGCGGTTTCAGCCGCTTTAGCAGCGAAAGGGTTAAACAACTTCCTTTTGATAACCAAAAGGTCCAGAGACCTAATATTAGGTCTGTAGCATGCATTGACGAAAGGCTACGAAGTTTGTTCAAATGGATTACCTTGACCTTCATTCAATGTCACATGGCCCAAATATGCTAAAATATATATCATGGGACTCTTGTTTTATTAGCTCACCTGGTCCGAAGGTGCCATACCGTAGCGTCGTCTGTCCGTCCGTCCGTCAACAATTGACTTCGTCTTCTTAACCACAGATCAGAATTTGACCAAGTTTATTCAGAAGCATCCCTATGAGGTGGGGACTCAAAATTGTAGAAATTGTGGGGTTGACCCCCAGGATCTGAGGGGCAGGAGCAAAAGTGGTCAATTTGGCTCTATTGATATAAACGACTTTTCTCTAAAACCAATCAAACGATATTGCCCCTATTTGCCTGATAGCATCTCTCTGGGGTGGGTATTCAATATTGTACAAATGGTGGGGCTGACCCCCTGGGGCCTTGAGGGGCGGGGCCGAAATGGGTCAATATAGCTATATTAATATTAACAACATCTTATCTGAAATCGAGCAATGAATATTGCTCATATTTGCCTGGTAGCATCACTATGAGGTGTATATTTAAAATTGTACAAATGATGGGGCTGACCCCCGGGGCCTGAGGGGCGGGGTCAAATGTGGTCAATTGGGCTATATTGATATGATCGACTTCTCTGAAATCTAGCAATGTATATTGCTCATATAAGCCTGGTAGCATTACTATGGGGCGGGGATTCAAAATTGTACAAATGATGGGGCTGACCCCCTGGGGACTGAGGGACAGTGCCAAAAGGGGTCAATTTGATTAAATTGATATAAACAACTTCTTCTCTGAAACTATAGGAATGGATATCACTCACATTTGTATTGTAGCATGGCCATGGGGTGGGGATTCAAAATTGTACAAATGCATTTTTCGGCATAAAAACCTGACATACCCATATGAAATGCATATGATCTACTGACATAGCAATAGCAGTGACAAATATACTTAATCATCATTCTTGTTTCATATCTCATGAAATCCAGTTGAGCGATACAGGCCATCTGGGCCTCTTGTTCCATTTATTCTTCTGTCTATCTTTATGTCTATCATAGTTTTATCCTTCCATATATCCTTCTGTGTATCCTTCTGTCCAGCCTTCCGTTTTTTCATTCTATCTATCTTTTCACCCATCCTTCTGTTTCATCAATCAATCTATCTTTCTGACTATCCTTCTGTCTATCCTTGTTTTATCATCCCATCTATCCTTCATCCATCTTTCTGTCTATCTTTCTATCATTGTTTTATCGTTCCATCTACACTTCTGTCCATCTTTCTGTTTCATCATTCCATGTATCCTTCTACCCATCCGTCTGATTCATCATTCTATATATCCTTCTGTCTATCCTTCTGTTTCATCAATCAATCTATCTTTCTGACTATCCTTCTGTCTATCCTTGTTTTATCATCCCATCTATCCTTCATCCATCTTTCTGTCTATCTTTCTATCATTGTTTTATCGTTCCATCTACACTTCTGTCCATCTTTCTGTTTCATCATTCCATGTATCCTTCTACCCATCCGTCTGATTCATCATTCTATATATCCTTCTGTCTATCTTTCTGTTTCATCATGCCATCTATTCTTCTGTACGTCCTTTGTACATCCCTCTTGTACTTTGACATGTAATCTTGCCTAGACTATTTCCTACACTACTTGGTACTTGCTCTTTATACTTGTGATTTGTCATATATCAATACTATATCACTGTGATCTATATTTTGACCTTTGACCTACCTTCAATCAAAAATTTGTTTTTGGCTCTATCTCTAACACTACTTGTCAAAAGTTTTAACAAAACCATGTGACTCTCTCTACATTCCAAATTTTGACCAGCATCAAACAAAATTTCCATTATTACTGAAATATACTATTGATATCCATGGAATATTGGAAAGAATTAAAGGATTCTTACACCACCAGTACTTCATACTTGGGCCAAATGTTTGAATTTAGAGCATGTTAGGAATTAATATAAGTTTAAAGTCACTGGAGGAGTCTCGAAAAACATTTTGTGATCACTTTTTGTCAGGCATCCTATATAATCAGTTAATATTTTTGACCTTTTCTCAGAAAACCAAGAGGCCCAGGGTGAGGTTATTGGACTTGTAGTATGCTGTAATGAAGGGCTACATCGTTTGTTCATGTCAATTGCCTTGAGCTAGTATCAAGGTCACAGGGATCAAATATGTTGAAATCTATAAATGAATTCTTCTCAATATCCAAGTGATCCAGGGTCATGGTAATTGAGTAGTAGCATGCTGTGATAAAGGGCTAAAATGTTTGTTCAAATTAATGACCTTGATTAAGTTTGAAGGTCACAGGGGTCAAATATGTTAAGATCTTAAAATAAACTTTCAATATCAAAGATGGATATTGATCCAGTATCATGCAGGGATGCTGGGAAACTCCAAGTTCACACTGGTCATGTGTTAAATTCTAATCTTAACAACAAACAAAACATCAACTGTCAGTATGTATTTCAGAACTCAGGTGTCCATTAAGGCCCAAGGGCCTCCTGTTAATATTTCAAACTTTTTTTTAGCCCTGTCAATGGGGTTCATCTTAAACTTATTCATAACTCAGGTGACCATTAAGTCAAGTGGGCCTCAATTGGGTTCACCTTAAACATGCCTTACTTGTTTGCTTGGAATGGTAAGAAAAGGAATCCAACAAGGTGTCATTTTCCAGCCTAGTCAGAAATCTTGCAGAAGCAATGTTTTTTTTTAGAACAACACAAGCATTTCAAAAAGGTCTTCCCTGGAAATAGCGCTTACAACTGCATTCTCCAAGTTAGATGCCAGGGATGATCTTGAATATGATTTTTTGTTTGTTTGTTTGTTTTGTTGTTTGTTTTTTGTTTTTTAGGTCACCTGAGACGAAGTCTCAAGTGACCTATTCTAATCGCCTTTTGTCCGTCGTCGTCCGTCGTGTGTCCGTAAACTTTTTACATTTTCGACTTCTTCTCCAAAACCACTTAACAAAATTCAATGAAATTTCGCAGAAAGTTTCTATGGCTGGAGGTCAACCAAAATTGTGAATTATATGGTCCCCAGCCCCCAGGGGCCTGAGGGGTGGGGCCAAAAAGGGTCAAATTGACTAAAACTTCAAAAATCTTCTTCTCTACTCTCAGATATGGTAGAATCAAATACTCTTCATAGATGGAAGGGTCTTAAGGTGCTTTATCAAAATTGTGAATTTCCTGACCCTGGGGTCTCGCGTTTGCCCCTGGGGAGGGGGTAAACTTTACTATAGTTTATATAGGGAAATCACATTTTTGACTATTATTTGTTGGATTTGTATTGGAATTCATTCTAACTTGGTTCAAATTATCAGCATGGGATTACAGTTTGATGTTATGTACATGTTGGCCCTGGTTGACCCCCAGGGGCTGGTGGGCGGGGCCAAAAAGGGTCAAATTGACTGAAATTTCAAAAATCTTCTTCTCTACTCTCAGATATGTTAGAATCAAATACTCTTCAAAGATTGAAGGCTCTTCAGGTGCTTTACCACAATTGTGAATTTCATGACCCTGGGGTCTCACGTTTGCCCCTGGGGAGGGGGTAAACTTTACTATAGTTTATACAGGGAAATCACATTTTTGACTATTATTTGTTGGATTTGTATTGGAATTCATTCTAACTTGGTTCAAATTATCAGCATGGGATTACAGTTTGATGTTATGTACATGTTGGCCCTGGTTGACCCCCAGGGGCTGGTGGGCGGGGCCAAAAAGGGTCAAATTGACTGAAATTTCAAAAATCTTCTTCTCTACTCTCAGATACGTTAGAATCAAATACTCTTCATAGATGGAAGGCTCTTCAGGTGCTTTATCAAAATTGTGAATTTCATGACCCTGGGGTCTCACGTTTGCCCCTGGGTAGGGGGTAAACTTTACTATAGTTTATATAGGGAAATCACATTTTTGACTATTATTTGTTGGATTTGTATTGGAATTCATTCTAACTTGGTTCAAATTATCAGCATTGGATTACAGTTTGATTTTATGTACATGTTAGCCCTGGTTGACCCCCAGGGGCTGGTGGGCGGGGCCAAAAATGGTCAAATTGACTGAAATTTCAAAAATCTTTCTCTATATTCTCAGATATGTTAGAATCAAATACTCTGCATAGAGGAAGGGGTCTTATGGTGCTTTACCAAAATTGTGAATTTCATGACCCTGGGGTCTCGCGTTTGCCCCTGGGGAGGGGGTAAACTTTACTATAGTTTATATAGGGAAATCACATTTTTGACTATTATTTGTTGGATTTGTATTGGAATTCATTCTAACTTGGTTCAAATTATCAGCATTGGATTACAGTTTGATGTTATGTACATGTTGGCCCTGGTTGACCCCCAGGGGCTGGTGGGCGGGGCCAAAAAGGGTCAAATTGACTGAAATTTCAAAAATCTTCTTCCCTACTCTCAGATATGGTAGAATCAAATACTCTTCATAGATGGAAGGGTCTTAAGGTGCTTTACCAAAATTGTGAATTTCATGACCCTGGGGTCTCACGTTTGCCCCTGGGGAGGGGGTAAACTTTACTACAGTTTATATAGCGAAATCACATTTTTGACTATTATTTGTTGGATTTGTATTGGAATTCATTCTAACTTGGTTCAAATTATCATCATGGGATTACAGTTTGATGTTATGTACATGTTGGCCCTAGTTGACCCCAGGGGCTGGTGGGCGGGGCCAAAAAGGGTCAAATTGACTGAAATTTCAAAAATCTTCTAATCTACTATATGTTAGAATCAAATACTCTTCATAGACTGACCCCATTAGGACTGATGGGTGGGGCCAAAAAGGGTCAATTTAGTTGGACGAAATATTTCAAATCTCAGGTGACCGTTAAGGCCCTTTGGGCCTCTTGTTTTACAACACGGTCACAATTCCAAAATCGATTGCAAATTGTTCTCGGTACATACCACTATACATTGACCGTACTGCTCATACGTATATAGTCGGATGTCCTTTACTGACCATTGGTTTCTTGTTTCAGGGGTCACCATCCTTCCGACAACTGAGTGAATCTGAACGAGATGAGCTACATAGAATAATAGATATGATCCAAATGGGTAAATCTACAACAGATGTACAACGAATTCTTCAGAAACAATTAAATCAAAAAGGTACATTTATGTTTCAAGCTATTTTCTTTTTAACTTCAAGCTACAAATGCATTAATTTCCTGCATAATGTATATTAGTTGCAATGTCATCATCAAGGTAACTTCTGGGAAACAATGCTTGCTATTTTGACTATAGCATTGAATAGATTATGTTGGGTATATAACTGCATGTGTAATTTGATAAAAACTCTGACGAGTTTGAAAAAATATGTATTTTGAGAATATACACAGAAAAGCATATTTTTTAGCAGCAGTAGTTGAATTAAAACTTTACTTTATCTTATTCCAGACAAGGACAAGATGTTGCAGGCAGTCATTTCGATACTGCTTAGTCAGGATCCTGTAAGTTCTAGTAAAAACTGCATTCATTCGAATACCCAATTTTTTAAAACAAATTCCATATTATGTTCATCATGGGCTTGTTTAATGCGACCCACAAAAAATATATTTGACTTAAAGAACAGTATTGAAAGTGTGTTTTTTTTTATTAGCCCACCATCATCAGATGGTGCGCTATTCAAATCGCCCTGCGTCCGTGGTCCTTGGTCCGTCCCTCCGTCCGTCCATAAACAATTCTTGTACTGAAGGGGTCTTTCTCAAATTTCATATGTAGGTTCCCCTCGGTGCCTAGTTATGCATATTGCATTTTGAGACCAATCGGAAAACAAGATGGCCGACAGGCAGCCATCTTGGATTTTGACCATTGAAGTTTGTTATCACTATTTCTGAGAAAGTACTGAAGGGATCTTTCTCAAATTTCATATGTGGGTTCCCCCTGGTGCCTAGTTATGCATATTGCATTTTGAGACCAATCGGAAAACAACATGGCCGACAGGCAGCCATCTTGGATTTTGACAATTGAAGTTTGTTATCGCTATTTTTAGCCCACCATCATCAGATGGTGAGCTATTCAAATCGCCCTGCGACCGTGGTCCGTCCGTCCGTCCGTCCCTCCCTCCGTCCGTCTGTCCCTCTGTCTGTCCGTCTGTCCGTCCTTCCGTCCGTAAACAATTCTTATCACCATTTCTGAGAAAGTACGGAAGGGATCTTTCTCAAATTTCATATGTGCGTTCCCCTTGGTGCCTAATTATGCATATTGCATTTTGAGATCGATCGAAAAACAAAATGGTCGTCACGCAGCCATCTTGGATTTTGACACTTGAAGTTTGTTATCGCTATTTCTGAGAAGGTACTGAAGAGATCTTTCTGAATTTTTAGCCCACCATCATCAGATGGTGGGCTATTCAAATCGCCCTGCGTCCGTGGTCCGTGGTCCGTCCGTCCCTCCGTCCGTCCCTCCGTCCGTCCGTAAACAATTCTTGTTATCGCTAATCCTCAGAAAGTACTGAAGGGATCTTTCTCAAATTTCATCTGTAGGTTCCCCTTGGTGCCTAGTTATGCATATTGCAATTTGAGACCAATCGGAAAACAACATGGCCGACAGGCAGCCATCTTGGATTTTGACAATTGAAGTTTGTTATCGCTATTTCTCAGAAAGTACTGAAGGGATCTTTCTCAAATTTCATATGTAGATTCCCCTTGGTGCCTAGTTATGCATATTGCATTTTGAGACAAATCGGAAAACAACATGGCCGACAGGCAGCCATCTTGGATTTTGACAATTGAAGTTTGTTATCGCTATTTCTCAGAAAGTAATGAAGGGATCTTTCTCAAATTTCATATGTAGGTTCCTCTTGGTGCCTAGTTATGCATATTGCATTTTGAGACCAATCAGAAAACAACATGGCCGACAGGCAGCCATCTTGGATTTTGACAATTGAAGTTTGTTATCGCTATTTCTCAAAAAGTACTGAAGGGATCTCTCTCAAATTTCATATTTAGGTTCCCCTTGGTGCCTAGTTATGCATATTGCATTTTGAGACCATCGGAAAACAACATGGCCGACAGGCAGCCATCTTGGATTTTGACAATTGAAGTTTGTTATCGCTATTTCTCAGAAAGCACTGAAGGGATCTCTCTCAAATTTCATATTTAGGTTCCACTTGGTGCCTAGTTATGCATATTGCATTTTGAGACCATCGGAAAACAACATGGCCGACAGGCAGCCATCTTGGATTTTGACAATTGAAGTTTGTTATCGCTATTTCTCAGAAAGTGCGGAAGGGATCTTTCTCAAATTTCATATGTAGGTTCCACTTGGTGCCTAGTTATGCATATTGCATTTTGAGACCAATCGGAAAACAACATGGCCGACAGGCAGCCATCTTGGATTTTGACAATGGAAGTTTGTTATCTCTATTTCTCAGAAAGTACTGAAGGGATCTTTCTCAAATTTCATATGTAGGTTCCCCTTGGTGCCTAGTTATGCATATTGCATTTTGAGACAAATCAGAAAACAACATGGCCGTCATGCAGCCATCTTGGATTTTGACAATTGAAGTTTGTTATCGCTATTTCTCAGAAAGTACTTAAGGGATCTTTCTCAAATTTCATATGTAGGTTCCTTTTGGTGCCTTGTTATGCATATTGCATTTTGAGACCAATCAGAAAACAACATGGCTGACAGGTAGCCATCTTGGATATTGACAATTGAAGTTTGTTATCGCTATTTCTCAGAAAGTACTGAAGGGATCTTTCTCAAATTTCATATGTAGGTTCCCTTTGGTGCCTAGTTATGCATATTGCATTTTGAAACTAATCAGAAAACAACATGGCCGACAGGCAGCCATCTTGGATTTTGACAATTGAAGTTTGTTATCGCTATTTCTCAGAAAGCACTCAAGGGATCTTTCTCAAATTTCATATGTAGGTTCCCCTCAGTGCCTAGTTTTGCATATTGGGACCAATCCAAAAACAACATGGTCGACAGACAGCCATTATCGCTAAATCTTAAATTTTATATATAGCTTCCCCTTGTTTGAAAAGTACTAGCTATAGAGGGCTGTTTCTGAATTTACACAGATTAGTAAGACTTAGAAGAAGGGAAAAGTAGAGAAAAGATCAATCTGACATGGAACCTATGAAGATCATTCAATGGTGGGCGCCAAGATCCCTCTGGGATCTCTTGTTATATGTAGGTTCCCCTTGGTGCCTAGTTATGCATATTGCATTTTGGGATCGATCGAAAAAGAAAATGGTCGTCAGGCAGCCATCTTGGATTTTGACAATTGAAGTTTGTTATCGCTATTTTTGAGAAAGTACTGAAGGGATCTTTATCAAATTTCATATCTAGGTTCCCCTTGGTGCCTAGTTATGCATATTACATTTTGGGACCGATCGGAAAACAAAATGGCCGAAAGGCAGCCATCTTGGATTTTGTCAATTGAAGTTTGTTATCACTATTTCTGAGAACGCACTGAAGGGATCGTTCTCAAATTTCATATGTAGGTTGCCCTTGGTCCGTAGTTATACATAATGCATTTTGGAACCGATCGGAAAACAACATGGCTGACAGGCAGCCATCTTCGATTTTGACCATTGAGGTTTGTTATCGCTATTTCTAAGAAAGTACGGATGGGATCTTTGTCAAATTTCTTATGTATGTTATCTTTGGTCCGTCGTATTGCATTTTTTGACCAATCTGAAAACATTGTCGACAGACAACCATAATTATCAAATTTCATATATAAGTTTCCCTTGTTTAAAAAGCACTGGAGGGATGTTTCTCAATTTATATAGATTAATAAGAGGAAGGGAAAAAAAGAGAAAAGATCAATCTGACATGGAACAATGAAGATCATTCAATGGTGGGCGCCAAGATCCCTCTGGGATCTCTTGTTTTTCAATATGGTCCGAATTCCAAAATTGTTCTCGGTATATACCACTATACATTGACCATACTGCTCATGCGTATATAGTCGGATTTCCTTTAGTGACCATTCAAGGATTTGTTATTTCAGGACACATCATCCTTCAAACCACTGGGTGAATCTGAACAAGCTGAGTCCCTTAACCACGATGATATACAAAACATTCCTCAGGAAGAAAAACTGAGAGGTAATCTTATATTTCTATTTTCTATTTAACTCCAAGATGCAAATGCATTAATTATTATAACATTCCCTGTAGATTGTATATTTGAGTAAATTTGAGGAAACAATGCTTGTTATTTTGACTATAATAGCCTTGAATAGATTTTGTTGAAAATTAAGTATACAGCTACATGTATATTCTTAATAAAATCTGATAAGTCTGACAAAGACCTTTTATTTGACTCTTGAAAGTGTAGTTGGCCTGAAGTTTACTACAGAATTTATTTGAAAAATCACATTTAAGCATCAGTTGTTGAATTGCTATTAGAAATAATTCAGGATTGGTTAGATTTAGTAGTACGGGATGTCATTTGATCTGGCTGATGGATGAGACCAAAATGATTCAAATTTACTGAAATACTTCAGAACTCTTGTCATCATTAAGGACCATGTGCCTCTTGTTACTTAGAGGCCAGATGTTTGTCTTTGTTTAAAACTTTATTTCATTCCAGGCAAAGACCGGCCGTTGGAGGAAGATATGTCTAAGCTCCAGTCACCTCCAGATGATCTTAAGAACTTCCAGCCTGTACATGACAGTGCTCCAATTCGTTTAGGTTCTAGTGAAATGGTAAGTGCACTCATCTTTCACTTGTTAAGTACAACCACTTTACTTACTTCTACTAAATTTACTGTACAAAACGTTATTGACATTTTTTTAGCTCATCTGGTCTGAGGTTATGTAGGCCATGGCATATTTCTACCAATCTACTTGTCTCTGGATTTCAACCAGATTTAGTCTGAAACAGGTGTGATTATAGCCCTAGTCATCTAGACGCCTCAAGTGTGGAAATATAGCATTTCTTTTGTAAAATCTTTCTGCTGTAGGAATGATGGGATCTGGTTGAACGCATCATTGGGTGAAGTGGAACTGATTTTGTATAAACAATGGACTTGTGTCATATACAGATAGAACAGCAGTTTAGTAAATACAAATTGTTTGGCCAGAAAGTAATTGGGGGGGGGGGGGGGGGGGGGGGGGTCACTTATCATCAAAATCCGTTATCCCAGACCAATTTTGTCGTTGTTGTTAAAATTTATAGAATTATTGATGTATACTGATAAAGGTTTTGTGAAAATAAGTTACCAAAATTACCAAAATTAATGATAAAAAAGCTTTATTTCTCCATTGATGTTCTCCATCAACTATTCACCTTTATTTCACTCTATAGTCAACCTACCAGTCGGAATTTGTACTGTTTATAATGATACAATATTGTTTTAATGAAAATATGTTAAATCATATATGAAAATCATGTTTTAGTAACTCTTATATGGGGGGGGGGGGGGGAGGGGTCACTTTACCATGGGGGTGAGGTGTCATTTTACCATAATGGTATTTTGACCCCGCGGTAAATTTACCATGGGGGTCAAATACCATACTACAGCGGTCCTCTAGGAGGCTGAGGTGTGAGGCCCATATGATAGGTCATATGACCCAAAGGGTTAGGATAACCTATAGTCATCGTGCTCCGTCCGTCGCCGTCCGCCGTACACAGTTCGCCGTCTGTCGTTAGACTTCGACCTTCCAATCGCTACTGCTTCTTAACCCCTAAGCAGATAACTTCCAAATTGTTTATGGAGGGCAATCATATTCTATATAAATGAGCCTGGTCTGACCCCTTTGATAAAGTGAAACCATTTTTAGCTTGTCTCTTCGAAGAAGAGTGAGAGCTTATGTTGTCACTCCATCATCGGCCATCAAATGTCAAAGTTTTGGTGCAAGTGTTGAAAGGCATAGATATTTATGGTAATATGGTCCCTGTGGGAGTCAAACTATCCACTACCGGAGTAAACTAAAAGATTTTTTGGGAAAAAAATAAGGTTTTTGAAATTTTTTGGACTGATAATATTTCTGCGTTAAGTTTTTGGTGCAAGTGTTGAAAGGTATTAATACATCACTTTATAATTGTTCCACATGTACCACTATACATTGACCATACTGCTCATGCTCATCTTGTTTCAGGACACCTCAACCCCCGAACCGCTGAGTGATTCTGAACGAGCTGAGTTCCTTAACTTCGATGATATGCAAAACATTCCTCAGGAAGAAAAACTGAGAGGTAATCTTATATTTCTATTTTCTATTTAACTCCAAGATGCAAATGCATTAATTATTATAACATTCCCTGTAGATTGTATATTTGAGTAAATTTGAGGAAACAATGCTTGTTATTTTGACTATAATAGCCTTGAATAGATTTTGTTGAAAATTAAGTATACAGCTACATGTATATTAAGACCTTTTATTTGACTCTTGAAAGTGTAGTTGGCCTAAAGTTTACTACAGAATATATTTGAAAAATCACATTTAAGCATCAGTTGTTGAATTGCTATTAGAAATAATTCAGGATTGGTTAGATTTAGTAGTACGGGATGTCATTTGATCTGGCAGATGGATGAGACCAAAATGATTCAAATTTACTGAAATACTTCAGAACTCTTGTCATCGTTAAGGACCATGTGCCTCTTGTTACTTAGAGGCCAGATGTTTGTCTTTGTTTAAAACTTTATTTCATTCCAGGCAAAGACCGGCCGTTGGAGGAAGATATGTCTAAGCTCCAGTCACCTCCAGATGATCTTAAGAACTTCCAGCCTGTACATGACAGTGCTCCAATTCGTTTAGGTTCTAGTGAAATGGTAAGTGCACTCATCTTTCACTTGTTAAGTACAACCACTTTACTTACTTCTACTAAATTTACTGTACAAAACGTTATTGACATTTTTTTAGCTCATCTGGTCTGAGGTTATGTAGGCCATGGCATATTTCTACCAATCTACTTGTCTCTGGATTTCAACCAGATTTAGTCTGAAACAGGTGTGATTATAGCCCTAGTCATCTAGACGCCTCAAGTGTGGAAATATAGCATTTCTTTTGTAAAATCTTTCTGCTGTAGGAATGATGGGATCTGGTTGAACGCATCATTGGGTGAAGTGGAACTGATTTTGTATAAACAATGGACTTGTGTCATATACAGATAGAACAGCAGTTTAGTAAATACAAATTGTTTGGCAAGAAGTAATTGGCTGCTCTGTTTGAAAGGACCGGCTTTCTGCTAAAATAGCATTCAACTTTCATTCAGCCCTTTAGATGTTCAGGCACCATAATAAAATCATAAGTGAAGTGTCATGTTGTATAATGTATGATATGCAGCCCTCTTAGCCCTTACCCCATAAACAATAATGAAATAACCCTGACTCAGCACATGCAGATTTTGCAAACATACGAGGAAATGTAGCAGCTAAGCAAATTCATCATTATGGAAGAACCAGGTGTATCTAGAATTAGGAATGACAACAGACAGGAAACCAATACATGCAGACTAGGATAATGCAATGAACGCTAAAAATGAAAGACGGAAACAAAAGGAACAGCAAACTGTAACTAATTTGTTTTGTCCCTTTTTTGCCTAAAAATCTCAATCTTAATTGTTAGGTACATGTATATATATTATAAAAAAAAGAGACAAACAACAGAGTTTTTTTTTTTCTAATCAGCATAGGCATATTCAACTCTTCAGATGCTTAGTACATTAGTAATAAAGCCTCATGCCTTCATACATTCATTGTCTGTCCCTTTTTGACACTGGGGTAACCCTGAGTCATAGGGATCGCTACGAAAAGCGGAAATGGCAGTGGTAAAAAGACAGGTACTGCCCTGTACCGGGCTCTGAACAATATTACAATACACAATGTTTGCTTCTGCTGAACGGAAGATGTGAAATAACTACTGTAATTAAAGTGGTTCCTATAAATTAGTCATAATCATATTATTATAACAACATTTCTTTCTTATTTTATTGTCTAATTATGTTTTTGTGTGTATGATGTTTACTTTCGAAGCTAAAAGCTAACCTGGATATATAATGTTATCGTAGGGTTGACCTACATAGTAACTTCACTTCGGTTCCGATTGTGCAATAAAAACACTGCAAATGACCGGTAATACGCCAAGTTACCTTGGATTCATATATTCGATGTAGAAGGTGAAAGTATTGAAGTGATGGGGAAAGATTGACGTGTAAATATGGACTTCGAAAGATTACCGATAGGCCTAGAACTAGTGCCAGTTTGTCCGCTCTATTTTTAGATCTATGTAGTTTTGTTTGTACAACATACTGAATCGGCCGGGATATTAAATCCGAAAAAATATAAGTGGCCTAATTTATTTACTCATTATTTTATTCAAACGCTAAAAGCGTGTAAATTTACGCCACTTTGTGTGTAGCTTTTATTAGAAATATCTTTTAATTATTGTGTTTGCTTTATTAAATGGAATATCACAGTTTAAATGTATCCGGACATTTGACCCGGTCGCTGGTTTGTGTGTAATATATAATCTACCTGATCAGAATACTATGCAATGCGATAATTAGATATTGGTAGCTATTTTCAGAGATGTGTGCTGTTGTGAAAATGCAAACGATGCGGTTAACGTGGGATTTTTCCCACGCCGTTAGGCGGCAGGCTTTTTTCAACACTTCGTGTACGGACTTACCTGTTTTGAATTGGGTCAAAATTAAAACAAAACACACCGGAGAAGGCTAATACATAATACCTTTATTAGAATTTATCAACAGTGAACTAGGCAGGTGAGACATTGTTTTCTCATTCAACAAAACATTTCCGTTTATAATTGGCCTGAGCAGAATTTCGAAGTCGAAAAGATCGATACCAGTACTATACTGTACTGTCAGTGGTGATATTTTACAGCGGTACTTCGCTGTCATTGATGATTTCTGATTGTGTAATCCTACTGCCTACAGACAAGCATAGATATATATATATATATATCCTTTTGAAAAGAATAACACCCCGTAATAATGATAGTATACACAATAGCCTGATGATAACAAACCGTTTGAGATCTACGTTTTTCAAAGCCAGCTAGTTTTTATTCAATTTTGTTGTGATAAATGCCTAATTAAATGTGATATCAACACTTTAATTTGTATAATTTTATGAGTTGACATTTTATTAAAACACCTGATACACATGAATTTCATTTAAAAAAAGTCTATTTTTGGAAATGCAAATTTTATATCTCAAATCTAGATTATAGTGTACAGAGAAATAGAATAGAAATAAGAACCGACCTATATCTACCGTAATTTTTTGACATCATTCTATTTTTATTAGGCCTAGCTGATTAGTCATAACATTGCCATACCAAGTAAACCCAATAGTATAAAATGTGGTCTAAATCTTGCACAAAAAAACATTGCCTCTAATTCTAGCTTTTAGAGCCACAACTTCTTGCATCTTTGCTAACTAAGATATGTTTCAATGCTGCTACATGTACAGTTCATCCAGTTGGGCATTCTAATTTTGAAATTTATGATTTGATATCATCAATTTCAAAATTAAGTAAGTTATAGCTACATTCAGATCTCACTAACATAAATTAACATTAAATATACATACATATGTATCATGCAGTTACAGTTATGTATATGGTACATATACTATTGTGGAGAATATTTGATGTAATGTACTTACAAAAAAATATAAGTTAAAAAGAAAATTCCACTTCAAATTGATTTGAACTGTACATGTGAATGAATGTGGGTTTTTTTTTATAGATAATTTGTAGCTACACAGTATGGAGTGTAAACATATAACATAGAGTGCTATATGAAAATCATGTTCACTCTAATAACAAGTATAACAAGTCTGAGCTGATATGAGCATGCAATTCTAAGTTTTGAATGCTAATTATAAATTGGTTTGATGTGCTCGCCAGTGATGCCAATGCATATGCCGTATATATAATGGTATACCCTGCCCTGTCTGCATCCGCATTCTCGAGCATACCCAAGTGTTTTTTTGTACTTATATATTAATTACACAATTGAATATGTTTTAATGGAAATGAAGTGCTTATATATTAATTACACAATTGAATATGTTTTAATGGAAATGAAGTGTAAGTAGCTCAGTAGCTAGTTTTTTAATCCGATACAAAATGATAGATACTGAAACCTTAAACCTATAGTCAAAGATGATTAACATCTAGTTTATGTTATCATAAAGACAGTCTTAGGAATTAAAATTCTGTGTATATCATGCAGGTGAAACATTGAGATCTATAGGTTATTATTCAACTCCTCCCGCCTTCCCTTCCCCCTACCCTGCTGATAGGGTGCAACACCCTTTTATTACCTGGACAGTTCAGGCCCCAGGGAATCTTTCAAAACACTGGTCAAAGTGCAAAAGATTTACACTGGCATGTTGATTACATCTTCCCAAGTGTGAGGAATTAATCTTAAAATATGGTAGAAATAACTTCCATAACTGTGAATGTATTAGGTGGCTAAAAGAGTAGGATGGAGTAAGAAATATGTCTTATTGTCCAGTAAATCTATATAAAACAAACTATGATAGCAAGGGAAAGCAAACGAATATTTCATACAACAAATTGAATCTAATTAGTCTATCATATATAGTTCATAATCTTACATCAAGGAAAAGCAAAAATATTAACTGGTGATGGCATCACTTTTTTTAAGATATAGAAGACCACATAAGAATGGAAATCATCACATTTTACTGTGCCCTGCACTCACAATTTCTTGCATATTTTGTATCATGTAATTAACCATTGATAATATCTTAAATCATTTTTTTCTTATTTTGTGTTATCAAGTTCATGTGGAATTTAATTTGCATAATGAGGATTTTGGAATTATAAAACATAAATAAGTGAAAGCGTTATGTTATAGCATAAATATAACAAGATTCTAAAAGGTTGAATGATAAGCAACCGTTGTGTTCTTCAATATTTTGATTTATGTCTAATTACATTAAAATATTAATATCCAACTCAGACGGCAATTGGGCCGTGATTCATGAATGATTACAAAAACTAATTTGAAGTACTTCTCGGTCAAATAAACCCTACTATTTTACATACAATACAGTTGTGCAACATGAAGAACATTTAGGTCCATTCTCTGAAAATGATGCCAATTTTAGGCCCAGTTTCCTCCGTTTCAGTTAATACACAAGTCCGTTTCGCCACCTAATACAATGTACAAGGGGCGCAAGTCCTGCACCCTCCAAAACCATTAACCTTATCCAGGTTGATACCGCTTTCCTATCAATCAAATTAAGTAACTCTGATAGATCTATAATGTGTACCAGACAGAATGAAACAACATACACTCGTACTTTGCTTGTCATTAAGATTATTGGAAATGATGAATATTTACAAATTATTCTTCAATTGTTGGATTAATATTAAGTAAACTTTATACTCACACACAAAAAGAAATTGTAGCTGAAAAGTTTTTGCTTTTTCTAACTGAGTCAAAATAAAGGGCCATATCTCGTAAAATATATTCAAATTAAATAAATGCAACTTCATGACATGGCATACCCAGTTTGAAAAAAAGATGGTTATTGATGGTGGGAAGAGAACTCCGAACAAACCACATAATGCCTGAATTAAATAAGTTCCACAAAGGGCTTATCCTCTGTCCATATCTCTAGTTATATTGTCAAATCAAACTGCAGTTCAGGAAAACACAATTTTATGTCATGATTATGAAACATACCAATTTTGAAAACTTTGAAGAGATTACCAAACAAACCACATTGATACAAGTTCTAGAGTGGGCCTAGTACACAACTTATGCCATGGTATATGTATACTAAGTTTGAAAGAAATGGATTATTTAGTGTAGGAGGAGGTCTCCACACAAACCCAATGCATTTGCTACACAATGACCATATTTGGCAAACATGCAATACTGTTACTCAAAAAATGTGAATGACGACAACAAAGCCCATTTAATTTGGCTTTGGGCATTCGAAGGGATAATGTAACTCCAAAACGTTATATATGCCGAATATCTGTAAAGTAATATTTTGACACCTTTTAACTCCTAGACGTGCACCAAAAAAAAATATTGTTTTCACATAATCGATACAGTTCAAAGCATGTCAAAAAGCAGCTTTTTGTCACAAAATCTATTAATTTGACATGTGACATCCATTGATAAACAGTGCTAGTCATATGACATTGACGTTTATTGATCAACTGTACTAGTCATGTGCCATTCACATGTATTGATAAACAGCTAACACCAAAACTACCGTAAATATTCGGGTATAGTGCGCACATTTAATTGGAATCACCGGTCAGATTTGACACATTGGATTGACAGGTTGTTTACATTATACCGCCACAGGCCTAGTCAGCTTGCAAATTGTAGCGGTCCCATCTAGGTCCCATCTACGCTGTTGTACCAACAAAATAATTAATCCTACCCTCAATTACCTTGTGTGTTTCACGCAGGTATGATCTCTTGTGGTATCTGTCCACGAACATACAAAGCTAATTAAGCTCAATTATAACAAGATTGACTAGTAAGCTGACTGCTACGTAATGTAACACAGGCCGCCATTTTGTATACAGTACGGAAACAGGTCTGCAGTCGTCGTGCTGGTCACAACTTTTATATCAATGAATTAGCATGTGTAAAGGATAAATCTACAGTGCAAACAATAAATAAGAGTACCCCGGTAGTTTTCACAGTCATATCGTATTTTATATGGCCAGTTGGTCAGTGACTGCCGCACGAGATCAAGACATTAGTGTTACCACAGGTGCCTGACTCGTTTTATAAAATAATAACATATAGAGTACATATAAATGAGAAAGGTTCTGAACTCCCCCAGACTTGAAATCTGATGTATTTATTTGACTCGTTTTATAAAATAATAACATATAGAGTACATATAAATGAGAAAGGTTCTGAACTCCCCCAGACTTGAAATCTGATGTATTTATTTCTAAGTACCGTAGCTTCGGTTGTTTTGGGTGGATTTTTTCGAAGTAGGACTTAAATTGAAGAGAAATGGTCAATCTTTAAAATAAGCCATAACATGTTGTTGATTTCTCGATATTAGTTTACGAAATCGGGCGTGAAACTTTGAAAATTGTTTAAAATGTGTTTAACCAATCAGAATGCTTGTTCAAATTTACCGCGGCTGACACAACATGGCTACTCAAGGGGAAAATCTGCTATCAGTATGCATGAAAAGTCCAGGGGCCGTCGATAGGGTGCTCGTATACATAAAGTAAGTATATGTAATAGTTGTATTCGGTGATCTGATGAAGCGTACCTCTTGATTAACCCGTGGACTTCGTATTTAAAGCTATGTCCAATAGAGTCAAAGTGTGGTGACCCCGTTACGTCAACTTGTCCGACTAAACAAAATCGAGGGGATTTTGAAGTTTCACGCCCGATTTCGTAAACTAATATCGAGAAATCAACAACATGTTATGGCTTATTTTAAAGATTGACCATTTCTCTTCAATTTAAGTCCTACTTCGAAAAAATCCACCCAAAACAACCGAAGCTACGGTACTTAGAAATAAATACATCAGATTTCAAGCCTGGGGGAGTTCAGAACCTTTCTCATTTATATGTACTCTATATGTTATTATTTTATAAAACGAGTCAGGCACCTGTGGTGTTACCCGTGCTAATTGCGCATGCGTGCTGTTACAGCTTCCGTAAATAAACAAGTTGAACGTTATCAGTTTCTGGCAACATTCTGGATTTATAAGGTGATTAATTTAGAAGTATGAAATAACTAAGTACTGCTATATCATTTCAAGTTTTGTTTGATGTTAATTGAGATGTTATACATCGTTTTGGACCTGAATACGGGAACATGCTCAAGTGAGATCGTATGTGTACGGAACATGTGGCTCACGATCGACTTAGATAAATCCACGTAATTGCTGATAAATACACAATTTCAAGGAATTAAACATTAAAATAACTATTCATTTCTTTGATTATTTGTTAACTATTACTTTCTTAATGCTTTATATATGTTATATATATATATATAAGTATTAAATCAATCATGCTGTGAAAGGAAACGATCACAAATCTCGGTCAAATCACATTCATTCTGACTGGGAAAAGGCTTGTACTTGCGTATAGTGCGCAGTGGTCTTTTTCACTTGTCAATTTTTGAAAAAAAGTGCGCACTATACGCGAATATTTACGGTACTAGCATTTGAAAACCAACGTAACCGAAACTGGGGTGACAACATTAGCTTTCCATCTTCTTTGAAGAAATTAACTAATGAAATTAAAAAATGATTCCAGCTCTACATCTTCTTTGAAAAAAACGAGCTAATAAAATTCAAAAAAATATTCAAAGCAGTGACTAATACTGTCATGCATTTTAAACACATCTTTCAAATTTTCAATGACATGTTCCAGATCACAAAATATTACATAGTCAGTATACATATCCACTCACAGTAAAATTCATACTTAGAATTATCCAATATCAATAATACTAATAGCGAATCTAAATATAATATCAAAGCATTGTAGCCAAATGATCTCCATAGAATAGAAACTAGATAAAAGATGGCCTGACTGGACTGGTTTGTGTTTCTTGCGCATGCACCAATTTAGCTTATTATAACAGTGCTTAACAGGATCTTTCATTTGATGGTGTGTGCAAAGATCTCGCACTCGGATATTTTACTTATTATGTAGCAAAAAGTATTAAACATAAACACTGCAATTTTGTTAATGAGTAGTTTTATTTTATTTTTAGCTCACCTGGCTGAAGGGCAAGTGAGCTTATGTCGTGGTGTGGCGTCCGTCCGTCCGGCGTCAATTTTTCACTTAAACAACTTCTGCTAATAACCAAGAGACCCAAGGACTTGATATTACACGTGTAGCAAAGAAATGACCTTGACTTTCATTCAAGGTCACATGGGTCAAAAAGGCTATAGTCTTCCAATGACTTCTTCTCAATAAGCAAGAGTTCCCGGGACCTGATATTGGACCTGTAGCATGCCGGGTGAAGGGCTACCAAGATTGTTCAAATAAATGACCTTCACCTTCATTCAAGGTCACAGAGGTGAAATAGGCTATAATCTTCCCATGACTTCATTTCAATAACCAAGATGCCCAGGGACTTGATATTTGGCCGGTAGCATACTGGGGTGAAGGGCTACCACGTTTGTTCAAATAAATGTCTTTGACCGTAATTCAAGGTCACAGAGGTGAAATAGGCTATAATCTTCCAACTACTTCTTCGCAATAAGCATGGGGCCCAGGGACTTAATATTGGGCCTGTACCATGCTGGAGTGAAGGGCTACCATGCATATGTTTGCTCCAATAAATGACCTTGAAATTCATTCAAGGTCGCATGGGTCAAATAGGCTATAATCTTCAAACAGCTTTTTCTCAATAACAAAGAGCCCAGGGACGTGATATTGGGCCTGTAGCATGCTGGGTCGTAGGGCTACCAAATTTGTTAAAATAAATGACCTTGACCTGCATTCATGGTCACAGGGGTGAAATTGGCTTAAATCTGTACACAATTTTGCGATAGCCAAAAGTCTCTGAAGCTTGACATTAGGCAAATATTATGCTGGAATGAAGGACTAGAAAGTTCTTTGATATGAAAAAAGAGGTAATCAGCATAGTATGTGTAGAAATTACCTCAATCGACGTCAAAGTTGGTGTAGAGCCAGGTGAGCGGTACAGGCCCATTGGACCTCTTGTTTGAGAGGTACAGTATGTATAATGTGGACCAAATTGAGATGTCTTCTTATTCTCTCATGCATGTAAAGACACATATAAAGAAAGGATTTATTTTTTGGAAATTAGAAATATGTCTGCAAGACATGGAAGTCCTCCCTCCTCCTGAGGATTTCAGTTTGTCGAATTTGATTTTGTGATGGGACATTTAATCTCGATGTGTCCCTGCATTCTGTTGTGCTATTTTCGGCGAGTCCTAATGCCAATATGACTGATCTGTTACCTTGCCTATCAGTTAAAAATGTTCTTTGCATTTATAGCAATTACTTGTTGCAAACAGAAATTAAAAACAAATCACCCGTTTCCGGCAGATATGTGTAGAATGTTGGAATTTGTAGCATAAACCATCTACTACTTGTACTATCAATATATTATTTTGGTATTAGTGTACAAGGTATTGCCTAACAACAAGTTCAGTAGGTTAATTCACCAGTACACTGTGTGGATACATATATTACATAATCATTATATTTATTATATATATATGATAGCAAAGATGTAATCAACACAACAAGTATTGTTTGCTTATGAGTTTATATATTGAAACAAATTTGTGCAAACCTTACAATCCATTTAGTATGGAGTTACTTCCCCTTTAAATATGCTAGAGGTGTAAATGCCATTTCTAGTTTTCAATATAAGCCAGTTACCATTTTATCATATAATAAAAACATTTTGAATCCATGAAATAATGCAATTATTTTCATTATCATAGTCACGAAAATAGTATTTGGGTGAAGTAGAGTACTCGACTTTTCAAATTGCATTACTACATCTTACAACACCCAGAATAAGCTACGCCTACCTCTCTCATGACTGCAAAAAAAAACATGTGCACCCCTGACCCCTGCTTTGATTTCTTTACTTTAGGCCAGAAGATGTGAAGAAATAATGTTTTTTTTACAAATTCATTGATAAATTTGATGTATCATTATATCAAATGGCATACTGAAACTTGCATTAACAGCTACTGTGAATTGTGTGCATCCCCTACTGAATAACTGACCACCAGCAGTCTGGTGTATCAGACATGGCTGTGTTTACAAACACTGCAGCTGGTCAGCTGATGTTATCACGAGCAGATAGCTCCTCCCTTACAATTAGTCATGGACTGGGCTACCGCAGACCGGGCTTTAATGAAGGGAAGCCAACGAAGTGTTGTTACTTTTTGGCCTCTAAAATTTGTTAAAATGAATGACCTTTACCTCCATTCAATGTCAGACGGGTCAAATATGCTAAAATATTTGAAAACTCTTGTGATTACAAAGGCCCATGGGCCTCTTGTATATCTATATACGATAAAACGATCCTTAGTTCTTGACCATTCGTTCGTTCGTCCAGTAACGCTTTATGGTTCAAGCAAGTTATCGACTGAATAATAATGACTGTTAGTGAGCGTAGTGGTAGAAAATACAGTTTTTGACCACTGTATCGTACTGTCAGCGTTCGGTCACTCTTCATTCCAATGAAAAGTGGATACTTAACCGTTGTTCTGAGTGGATAGGGGCAAGGGGGTGGAGCCCATTTACCGAAGTATCATTTTCAATTAAAAAAAAAAGATGGGAAGGCGCAGTGTTTAAAATAGAAGTAAATCCCTACTGGGCCTGAATTGATTCTGATTTAAATTGGCAATGAGCATTATTTAGCAAATAAGTTATAATGGAGGATGTAGTTCCCTTGTGGCTGCAGGGTAGTGACCCAATAGGGAGTAAAGGAACATAATTAAAATCCCTACTGGTCCTGAACAACTGAATACATTTTGATGAAATATATTCTCGTATAGATGGGTTTAACAAATTCTGATGTTGGTTAAATGGAGGATGTTGTTTCCTTGGGGCAAAAGAGGCAGGACCAAATACAAGAAACATAGGTAAATCTTTTAAATCGCTACTAGTCCTGAACAACTAAATCGATTATGAGGAACTTAGGTCTTGGGCATTATTTTGTAATGGTAAGTAATGTTGTTTAAATGATGGTTGTGGCATTTTTGGGCTGGGTAGGAGACCCCCCCCCCCCCCCCCCCCCCCCCCCCAAAAAAAAGGGGGGGGGGGGGATGGGTGGGTATGTGGGTGGTTAAAATCGATTCCAAATCCTTTTTTTATAAATAGGAAAATATTTGAAATATAGCTTAAATTAGAGTATTTTGCCATAAATAATTGTCAGGCCCTCTAGGCCTCTGGTAATTTATTTTTTGTTCCTATTCCAACGTATCACCATTTATATCATTGATTATGGTTTCCATATTACAGGTTGATTCGACAGCTGACACCCAATCCAACCAAGAAATACCACCTGCTCCTCACCGTCATCATGAGCTTTCCAAGTCCTTGAAAATCGAAGAAAAAAAAACACAACCTGAAAATAGAGGCTGTGGCAAAGCAGTATCCTTTCATTCAGATACTATATCGTTTTTGTTTTTGTTTTACCTATGCACCTGATGCTTTCTCATATTGTTCATAAAGCTAAATAAAAATGTTTGCGACTTTTACATGACAGGATTTAATACAAAAAAAAGAGGAATGTTCTCTAAATAATCCTTCAGCATTTTCAATTTGATGCACACGTTAAATCTGACGGAAGTATATGATGTCAGATCAAAACAATGAAAACACATTTCATATACAAGTTTATTATATCTTCGGTGACCGTTAAGGCCTATCTTTCTGTGGTTTATTTCAATTGTTGCATTATCACCTTAACTAGTGGTAGATATCTTAAGGTGGCGCATTTGTCCAGCCAAGGCAGACAACGTTTGAATTAATAATGCTGTAAATCTATTGCAAGCTTTACTATCAAACGTCACAACCTTAAGGCCTTATTGCAATTCTATTGAAGCAAATGTATATTTTCTTCTAATAAAATTTCGCAATTTTAAATTGTTTTATGCTATTTCTGTGGAGCCGTTCCAAGAGGAATGTAGCACAGCACGAGCCTGGGTATAGCAAGAGAAAACAATCTACTTTCAATCTAATAGAGGGGAAATACATAAAACATAGAATTTGCAGACTAACACGATATTTCGAACACATTGACAATCACACCCCCTACCGTTTATACCTGTGTTAACATATGATCTCGTGACATCTGTTTCTCTAATACTTGTTCACAATAACAATGATGAGGAAATGTATACAAATAGACTCATCATTGTTTTCTCATAAACAACTTGCATCTTGAAAAATGATTTCCACAGGGACAACTCAAGGACATTAAGACCAGGGCTCATATTCATAAAACCATTCCTATGCTGTAGCATGGAATCTGTTCTCAACTCATCTTTCTTTAACTCGCATAGATTTAAAATAGCAGTTTCAGAGCACAACCTAAACAATAATATTTCCTTTAAAGTCTTTCCGAAATTCTTACAAACCCTTGAAAAAATATCAATTCTGATATCAGAGTAATCACCAAAAATACTTTGGTCCCTAACACAAAATGTACAATTGACAATAAGTATGGTTTTATGAATTCAGGAAAAAGTTTTCCTGGTGAGATCCGGCATTCAAATCTAGGTAAATTCTTGTTTTTTTCAAAATTCTTCGATTTCATATTTCTAATATATATATGTATATATTTAATATTTCCTAATGAGATTATATTGCCGAACATGGTCTTCATATAAATTATATCTACATATTTGTTACAACAGGGAAACGCGTATTGGAATTTTGTTAAAATGTATTCATTTTTTTTCGGTGAAGATTGTCATGTGAAATTATAATTCAAATATCAAATGTTATTCCCGTAGTGTCTCGGGCCGAGTTGACCTGATTGTTTACGCTGGAAGTGCGTGACGGTTAACTTGCCCGTGTCAGATAAAGATCAACCCCGTGAACCGTGTAAGCGTCTCTTCACACCTGGTCGGCCGCGGGACCACACGTGTGTAAGACGTCCTCTGTTTTTAACGGAGCCAGTACTCTCTACGTAAATAGTGCCAGTTCCCTTAGTCCTCCGGGCTTTTAGCTAGGACACTAAGCCAGTTTATTCTATTAGACATGTATTCGACTGCTATATCATCACCTTATCCTGACCTGTCCAGCAAACCGTGGTGATATTTAGTACTGTGACTTCATAGTGAACCATTCCACGTGCTATACAGCGAGGTAACTAGCTTGTAGTAAGACAGCAACGTTACTTTAATGATGTCAGACGATTTGGCTAGAAATTGATAAATTAATGCTCTATGTTCATTGAATCCTGTGTTTATCAATTGTCGTGCAATTTTCCTGATTTTTTTTGTGGTTTCAATTACGGTTTTATCGAATTTTTCCTCAGCCAGCAGTCACGTGGGTTTACAGATTCATGATACCGTTCCTGTGTGTTATTTTGTACACTTTAATGTGTAGATTTTACACTTAATCGGTAAATTATACACTTTAATCTTTAAATTATACACTTTAATCTATTAATTTTACACTTTATTCTGTACATTTTACCCTTTAATCTGTAAATTTTACACATTAAAGTGTATAATTTAAAGATTAAAAACATTTCCCATGTTATTTAATTTTGTATATTTTGTGACCTTTGCGATAAATACCTCAATTTTCTACATTTTTAAAACCTGTTGTTTGCCATATTAGTAATTACACGCATATTTACAACGTAAGCAGCCGGCTGCTTCATGGATATAGACGTTCCTGGTGATATGACTTTGGAGTTATTTTCTATGTAGAGAGTCGATTCCCTCAAATAATTTCTAGAGAAACGAGGTATATCTAAAGAAAGAACGAAAGCAGAACTTGCAGCTCTTTGTTATGCAGCCAATAGATTCAGCATCCCAATAAAACGTTCATCAAAATAAATAACAGCACTAAATAACAAAGCTTACGAGGACTTATTGGTTGTTGAATCTGCTACTATTCCCGACCTCTTGTGAACTATGCTTTGCTTTTTACTTAAAAATGTATTAAACTTTGTTACCCTTTTGATTTTGATTTTTTTTTTTGTTAATTTTCCATTCTAGCATTAATTTCAACATTTCATTTACATCATGTTACGTAGTTTACACAGTAAATTTAGTGATTATGGGGATACCATAACATCATTTTATACTTTTTATTTATTATCACCCAGGGACGTCATGAAGTTTCTTTGTCCTGCTATTACTCCTCAAAGAATAAAAGATCATAAATGGATTCCTCTTCGTAATATTTGTTATTAATGGTATCGGTGCCATGCAGCTGTTTAGTCCTGATAAGACTGATCAATTATGAAAGGGACACCACTCAGCTGTTTCTTCCTGATAAGACTGATCAATTATGAAAGGGACGCCACTCAGCTGTTCCGTCCTGATAAGACTGGTCAATTATGAAAGGGACACCACTCAGCTGTTTTGTCCTGATAAGACTGGTCAATTATGAAAGGGACACCACTCAGCTGTTCCGTCCTGATAAGACTGATCAATTATGAAAGGGACACCACTCAGCTGTTTCGTCCTGATAAGACTGGTCAATTTTGAAAGGGACACCACTCAGCTGTTTCGTCCTGATAAGACTGGTCAATCATGAAAGGGACATCACTCAGCTGTTTCGTCCTGATAAGACTGGTCAATTATAAAAAGGGACACCACTCAGCTGTTTCGTCCTTCTATGACTCGCCAGTAATGGTATGGTAATCAAAGACCTTCTTTCATCTAGGACTCGTCGGTGATGATGGGACACCATGAACTTTCCCTTTTCGTAGGACTCATTAATAATGTTAGTGACGCTATACAGCTGTTACATTCTTCCAAGATTCTTCATTGATACCAAAGGTTGATTCTCTCGCAGACTCGCCAGGCATGCTGATGCCAAGAATTGAAAATGAGATATCTGAGAAAGAAATTCAAACATAGTATTTAAGATGAAACCTACTAGGAACAGGAAAGATAAGGAGATCGTACTTCAATTGATTAACATAGTTAAAGGGAGTTAAGGAGAGAGTAAGTTATGGAGGATTTAAGGGGAATTATTAATTGATCATAACAAAATAGCATTAGTTATGCATCATTACGCCCGGTGTACACAAGAATATAATATAACAACTTCATCAATAAGTAACGCCTAATAAAGTTAGCAATCTAAATAAAAACACCATAGGAAATTGATACTTTGTGTCAGTGTGATCGGTACAGGTTGTTTATTCTGGGGTGATTGCATAAATATTTAAATAAAAGCGTACTTTATGTACATGCACGCACGTCTACTAATTTACCACAGTAACGCAGTATGTAAAATAAGAAAGCTCAACTTCCAGTAAATTTTATTCGCGAAATATTTATTTGTCCACCGCTGAACCATACAATGATAAATCTGTGTGTTCATTTAAAGTTTGACAAAAATCGGCATGCCATCTCAGAATATTGAAAGCATATCAGTATTTTGGTAAATAAAGAAAAAAACCAGTAAAGGTTGAAGATTTGCGTAGGTTTGCACCATATCTGATGAAACTAATATATAGTAATAATCTACATCAGTTGTATGCGATTATTCTGTCTATACTAGTCAATATAAGATGCAATCATAGAAATCATTCTCGCCCTCCAATGTGCATTTTTTTAACTATAAGGGCATGTTACAATATTTTGAAACCCTCTTGTACAACATCCGATTTCTAAATGCACATTTATGAAGAGTATACAACTTGTTGTCAACACACTGAAGTTAAAAATCTTCAACCTTTCTGTTGAATTGTCTTATCGGTCTGCAAACGATTGTAAACGAGCCTACACAGAGCGATCCCATCAGGAACAACGATTGCTGCGAAAAAGGTGACAAGGGCGATAATAGCCACACTTCCAATGACTACACTACTCGGCCGGGAGTCATACACGCTGATGTATTTACGCCTCTGAGAAGATAAGTTTGTCTTGTTCACTGCTGTTTAAGAGGACAACATTGAACGCATGTGTAATTTTCTACGACAGTGGTCGTTGATATGACTAGCATTTCCGACGCTGGATCGGATGACGTCACACTTTCTGCTTCTAGCATTGGAGTCGTATGTCCAGTGACAGTTGACACCTCCGTTCCAGATGTGGTCCAATATTCAGATGATTACATTGATTCTGCATCAGTTCTTTCTTTCATAGATATATTCGTCTGATCGGGCGTTGGTGCTGGAATCGCGGTCATGTTTGAAAAGTCTGAAAAATAGTGATTTATTTTTTTTACTCTATTTTAGATGAATTCTTTTTTTTTATTCCACGACTATTGATGTTAGATCATACATTATTTGATTTTGTTGGTTTTCGTTCAAATTGTAAATGAAATATTTCTGTCGGTTAGTAGAATGAAATATATTGTTATTATTTTGACAATGATGACAATAAAATACTTTTGTTATAAAGATTATGAATGCACTGTTGATCACCATTTGTAAACGGTTTTTATGAAAACTTTTGGTATGTGAAAGATATTCACATAATTCCGGCATGTTTGGTTTTTATGGTTTGTGATCTCAAAGATTAATTGTCAATTTGTATTTGGAATTTCAAAAAAGATCAATAATGAATGGAATGATCAATGTCCAGCTAAACTATATTTATAACTTGTTGCAATGAAATAAAGATAAAAAGAACTTTTCAAAAAAAAAAATCCGTTTTATTAAGTGTGTAAATCTATGATTAATCTATATTCGGCTGTAATATTAGTGACAAAATAATTACCTCTTTCACAGAGAGCATGATAACGGACAAAGCAGAAAGCGGTGAACATCTCATTGAAGTAAAGGCGGACACATTCGTTCTCAGGACAATTATTAGGTTCAAAGTTCAGTTCGGTCCACTTTGCCCATCTGCCCAATCAATCGAATTCCCATTGACTTGCGTAATCTTTCTGCTTGCATGCAAAGGAGCTGTTGAATCTCATACCAATCCAGTACATACCCTTATCCCTTGAAAGCAACAGACAATGTATTAATGGCATTGGTACAAAATGATGAATAAAAATAAAATTGGAAATGAAGGTTAATTTTTCATTGCTGCATGTAAATATTCACACCTTTCCTTCACAGCATTCTTTTATCCAATGACACTTACACTTGATTTTCCTGATATTGCTCGTGTGCCGTGAAGTAATGACACTCTTCCTGACTATCCAGAACGATCAGGCGGCAGTTCCTTTCCTCACAATATTCTTCCGCCGATGTCCAATTCATTCGGTCTTGACTTATTAACAGTTCCGTGAAGAGCGGTAGTCCCTATGTGATTGATAAAGACAATTACACTTTTTATTCATCATAGATACTGCAAATCAATTATCTATCTTCGGTTTGCTACTTATGGCAAACGATTTCATTCTTATATATGCTTTCTTTTGTTCTCTTTATAATTCCTTATTTCGTGTTTCCGGATTGATAATCTAGGTCATTTAACTCTTAATGTGATATCGATAATTACTTAAAATAATTACAATTACCTAAATTAATCATATTGATAATAGTCATGTTTCTCCTTTCCTCTTTGTTTGTAAACATTAATAATATTTCGTCATATGTGGTATTCACCTAAAGTATATTTATTGTTCTGACCTGGGATTTTACTTTGTAGGTTTCTCAAAACAGGCATGCCTGGATGTCGTTATGTATTTTACAGACTCATAATGGTGACATCATTCGGTTTTCAGAGACTTTATGAAGTAAAGCATAGGACGGGTATTTTATCTACGGAAACGTGTTATTCTCCCTTTGAAACCAGTAGTAAAAAATGCTCGGGTTAAGCAATGAAAAGTCATGCTATAGTAATTATAATAGATATGCAAGCCACAGCAATATAGTTCAAATTTTATATTTGCATTTAATTCTCCGCTTATAAGTAATTATTAAGTTTAAGCTAATTTCAGTTTTGTCACTACTGCCAATGGAAACCGTTTAAGGGTACAGCCATCTTTACGGTGAACTGTTGTCATCAACATAGCTACAACGATATCGCATTATCATCGAATCACACTTATACTCAACTGGTTTATTTGGTTGTATTGTCACATGAAATAGAGTTAATTGGAATTTGACCTAAAGTCAAGATTAGAAAGTATACCGACGTTTCCTAGATCAAACATATAGAGGATATCTAACAGTGTCTTCAGTAATATCAAATATATTTCACGAGTGGGGCTAATATTTTGATATTTTTCACGAGTGCGCAACACTGTTAGATATTCTGTTTATTACATTTTTTATCAACAAAAACCCTACCCCGTATGCTAACTAGGACTACAGCGATAATTTGTAAACAAAAAAAGTAGTTTCCCCTGTCCACTAGTGAAAAATATGATATTCACTAGTGAAAAATATCACTTTTATAGAATGAATATTTTTTTTTTATGTTTCACTGGTAAAAATGTAATAAATACTGGTATGCTACTGCAATGCCTATTTATCATTGTATAAGACATTTATCATATCTTGAAAATGTTGACTAACTTGAGATCAACTGCCTTACCTTGCAAAAGAAACGACCATAGTGTCACTAGCATCACAACAGCCATCGGTTTTCTTCCACAGATATCCATGATAACGGTATGTAATATGTGTTCTATCTGATCAACACCACAACATCCATTAGTTGTCTAAGATAACGGTATGTAATATGCGTTCTATGTGATCAACACGACAACATCCATTAGTTGTCCTGCCCAGTTGTCTAAGATAACGGTACGTAATGTGTATTCTATGTAATCAACACCACAAACTCCATTAGTTGTCCTGCCCAGTTGTCTAAGATAACGGTACGTAATGTGTATTCTATGTAATCAACACCAAAAACTCAATTAGTTGTCCTGCCCAGTTGTCTAAGATAACGGTACGTAATGTGTATTCTATGTAATCAACACCACAAAATCCATTAGTTGTCCTGTCCAGTTGTCTAAGATAACGGTATGTAATATGCGTTCTATGTGATCAACACCACAACATCCATTAGTTGTCCTGCCCAGTTGTCTAAGATAACGGTACGTAATGTGTATTCTATGTAATCAACACCACAAAATCCATTAGTTGTCCTGCCCAGTTGTCTAAGATAACGGTACGTAATGTGTATTCTATGTAATCAACACCACAAACTCCATTAGTTGTCCTGCCCAGTTGTCTAAGATAACGGTACGTAATGTGTATTCTATGTAATCAACACCAAAAACTCAATTAGTTGTCCTGCCCAGTTGTCTAAGATAACGGTACGTAATGTGTATTCTATGTAATCAACACCACAAAATCCATTAGTTGTCCTGTCCAGTTGTCTAAGATAACGGTATGTAATATGCGTTCTATGTGATCAACACCACAACATCCATTAGTTGTCCTGCCCAGTTGTCTAAGATAACGGTACGTAATGTGTATTCTATGTAATCAACACCACAAAATCCATTAGTTGTCCTGCCCAGTTGTCTAAGATAACGGTACGTAATGTGTATTCTATGTAATCAACACCACAAAATCCATTAGTTGTCCTGCCCAGTTGTCTAAGATAACGGTACGTAATGTGTATTCTATGTAATCAACACCACAAAATCCATTAGTTGTTCTGCCCAGTTGTCTAAGATAACGGTACGTAATGTGTATTCTATGTAATCAACACCACAAAATCCATTAGTTGTCCTGTCCAGTTGTCTAAGATAACGGTACGTAATGTGTATTCTATGTAATCAACACCACAAACTCAGTTAGTTGTCTAAGATAACGGTACGTAATGTGTATTCTATGTAGTCAACACCACAAAATCCATTAGTTGTCCTGCCCAGTTGTCTAAGATAACGGTAGGTAATGTGTATTATATGTAATCAACACCACAAAATCCATTAGTTGTTCTGCCCAGTTGTCTAAGATAACGGTACGTTATGTGTATTCTATGTAATCAACACCACAAAATCCATTAGTTGTCCTGCCCAGTTGTCTAAGATAACGGTACGTAATGTGTATTCTATGTGATCAACACCACAACATCCATTAGTTGTCCTGCCCAGTTGTCTAAGATAACGGTACGTAATGTGTATTCTATGCAATCAACACCACTACATCCATTAGTTGTTCTGCCCAGTTGTCTAAGATAACGGTACGTAATGTGTATTCTATGTAGTCAACACCACAAAATCCATTAGTTGTTCTGCCCAGTTGTCTAAGATAACGCTACGCTATATGTGTTCTATGTCATAAATATCACGACATCCCTTGGCAGTAAGGTAAATGTGTCTCATGGGACAGTGCCTTATAATATCTACACTGTTATAACAGTTTTTATTTTTCGTACACTTTTGTTGCACTGAATTATTAATTGTCGTTTAAAAAAAATATCTTACACATCAAGCAATTGATATGAAGTATGTTATTTTAGCTGAAAGTATAAACAGAATTCAGCATTGGCACTTCTATTAAATTAAATCATCACAAAAGTCAAACATTTACCCTGCTACAGAAGAAATCACACAAAATAGGTAACATTTAATGTCAATGTACAAAGTGAGATTGATGTCTAGACAACAAAAACTATAAGATATATCAACATGTATCGTACACGTCTGACTCTTACTTCATATCGCTAAAGTGAACGAACATTTCCAAACGAGGTAATGAAGTCGGCCATAATACCTCCCTGTTTATCGGTCGAAACCATGTGTTGTTAATTTCTTCGTCAGCATTCGTTATTTGTCACGAACATTGTGGTAATGGTGGGGATGCAGGAATGTTGCTATCTTTAAAATGAGAATTTTTTATTTTATTTTTTTTTAAATTAAGAAATTCTCGTTTATCATAGAGCCTATTAAATGGGAACATATTTTTCTCTATATTGAAATTAAGATATTCACTTTTGTCAGACAGCTTGGTTTTGAAAGTGAAGGTATTGGTTACCTTTTTATGTAATGATCGAGTTATGTCATATATGCTATATTTCCTTGATTTCAAAATGTATGTTATGTTAACAAACTCAATACTGTGAATTGATAGACTTAGCTGTGCAATAAGAATGACTATCAAAATTGATGATAGTAATTTCCCGCTTTTAGACTGTAGCATATCGGCTTCCCTTGCATGGGTACCAACATTTTTTTTCCAGTGATATATTGCCGGTGTCCTCGTTTTTATCTTCTTTTGATTTTGAATCATAGTTTCATTATTCTTTTTTTATGACCTTTTGGCATAGAACACTTCTTGGGATACAGTAGTGTTGATATTATCAAATAAAGGACAAAAGTCATGAGACAAAATATAATAATCTCACCAAGCTACAACCACTGCTGGTAGTGTTTTGAAAGATGTTTTGTTCTGTTAGTGTTAATGGGTTTTTTCAACCTGCAATATTGGCAAAGGGAGCAGACATAGCTCCCTCCCTTGAAAATGCCATTAGTAGGATGGGAACGATCTTTCATCGGATATTTGTATTTTATAAAGTTGTACATAGTGTTTGTACGGTCCAAAATGTGCAGATTATGTCAAAAAAGTTCCTTCGCAAAAGGTGCGAATATCGTGCTGATCTTGATGCTTTAAGAGCCGTCTTGTGACATTTAAAACTATTATTTGATTTACCATTCCTTTGTTTAAGTCAATATGGAAAATGAAATTTGGCTGGGATATCCTTTGTCAATATGGAATTGGTCAATATAAATGAGTCAATATTGAATTGGTCAATATAAATGAGTCTTTATAAAATGAGTCAATACAAAATCGTTAATTACTAGAAAACCGCAAAATGTACTCATTGTACCATTAAATAACTTTATAATTAATTCATAATAACATAAGAAGTATGAACGAAACTAAAAGCATCATTAGAAAAAAATCGATTGGCTGTGACAGTATCAAGTTGATCGACGGAATATAATCCATAATGGAAGAAAGTTGTGTTAGTAATGAGTGATTTGATTCCGCTAAACAAAAGTAGCAATGCAAAATATATTGTTCTGCATAATGATACGGTACATTATTGCATGAAATTTAATAACATTGAATAAGTTTCGTTTCTATCAACAACATGTTAACACATATGAGTAGATTTATGAGAGAGAGGGACACAGAGAGAGAGACAGAGACAGACAGACAGACAGATATACAGAGACAGACAGACAGACAGACAGAGATACAGAGACAGAGACAGACAGACGGAGAGACAGAAGAGACAATTAAAGACAGAAAGAGACAGAGACAGACAGAGACAGAGAGACAGACGAGACAGAGAAAGGCAGACAAAGCAGACAGAGGCACACAGACAGACAGACAACGACAGGCAGAAAGAAGGATGATACGGACAGGGACAAACAACAGACAGTGTCTGACAAGAGAGAGAGAGAGAGCCCCCCCCCCCCCCCCCCCCCCCCCCCACACACACACACACACACACACACAAACATGTATAAACTGCCAAGTGAATGCACGTGACTGGATACCGTCAACTGGGTGCCCCTATTTGCAGATAGCCTAGGGAGATAAAATTTTACAAACATACCCAAATTGACATCGCGAATGCTGCTAGCTACTTCGTTTATTGATTATACAAATAATTAAGAACATGACTGGACACTGCCAACTCATTACTTCCGGTGTAAAAACCTTATACACACGGGCAAGTGAATGCCGAAACCCATAAACACGGCAAAGTGAATGCCGAAACCCATACACACGGGCAAGTGAATGCCGAAACCCATACACACGGGCAAGTGATGGCCGCATCACATGCACACGGGCAAGTGAATGCCGAAACCCATACACTCTGGCAAGTGAATGCCGAAACCCATACACACGGGCAAGTGAATGCCGAAACCCATACACACGGGGAAGGGAATGCCGAAACCCATACACACGGGCAAGTGATGGCCATATCACCTACACACGAGCAAGTGATTGATGAAATCCCATTCACACGGGCAACTGATGGCCGAAACCCATACACACGGGCAAGTCATGGCCGCATCACATCTAGCCATCACTTGTATACGAGATGTATACGTCCCGTGGTGGCTTGAAACGAAATGTATATGTCCCGTGGTGGCTTTATGACAGATGTAAATGTCCCGTGGTGGCTTAATATGAAATTTATATGTAATGTGGTGGCTTCATAAACGAGGTATATGTCCCGTTGTAGCTTTATACAAGATGTATATGTCCCATGGTGGCTTTATACACGATGTAACTGTCCCATGGTGGCTTTATACAAGATGTATATGTCCTGTGTTGGCTTTATACAAGATGTATATATTCCTCTTCGTAATATTTGTTATTAATGGTATCGGTGCCATGCAGCTGTTTCGTCCTGATAAGACTAATCAATTATGAAAGGGACACCACTCAGCTGTTTCTTCCTGATAAGACTGATCAATTATGAAAGGGACACCACTCAGCTGTTTCGTCCTGATAAGACTGGTCAATCATGAAAGGGACACCACTCAGCTGTTTCGTCCTTCTATGACTCGCCAGTAATGGTATGGTAATCAAAGACCTTCTTTCGTCTAGGACTCGTCGGTGATGATGGGACACCATGAACTTTCCCTTTTCGTAGGACTCATTAATAATGTTAGTGACGCTATACAGCTGTTACATTCTTCCAAGAATCATCATTGATACCAAAGGATACAACACAGTTGTTGATTCTCTCGCAGACTCGCCAGGCATGCTTATGCGAAGAATTGAAAATGAGATATCTGAGAAAAAAAATCAAATATAGTATTTAAGATGAAGTCTACTAGGAACAGGAAAGACAAGGAGATCGCACTTCACTTCATTAACATAATTATAGGGAGTTAGGGAGAGAGTAAGTTATGGAGGATTTCAGGGGAATTATAAATTGATCATAACAAAATAGCATTACGCATGTGGGTTAATGTTGCATTTATTATTAAAAAGAACAAAAAACATCATGTTTTAATATAAATTCAATATTTAATGATTTCCCGGTTAGTTCTGTTTTTTTTTTATCGGATTTTAATGTTAGGTGTCCAACGTCTTTATCGGGATGTTTTCGTCGTTCCTCGTGTTCTCGCGTGGTCACGTGACCGGCACGAAGGACTGCATTAACACTTGGTCGGTAAATATGGCCAGAGCACCCGACCAACGTATTTTGTCGTACAAACAAATATGATACACTTATTCATCGTGCTAAGAAACTGAGAAAAAGTGCTGTACATTATTCTATTTATTCAAGTATGGTTACATAACGGCGTTATAAACTGGTGTTTATTGAAGAAATGCCGATTAATTGACTACTTTTTAAGTAATTTTGACGATGTTTGTCATTTTCGTAAGAATGTACAGCACATAAGTATTGATTTAGGGTAGTCGGGTGCTCTAGGACGATTCATAGAGCAAGTGTTAATGTTCATTCTCCAATATTGGAACTCTTCAGTGTTTTAAGTATCGAAATCGGCATATAGAAACGAACAAACGTTAATAAACGAATGCAATGGATCGTAATTAATTCAATTAATTATTTACAGATGATTTCCAAAGACATAAGGTAAGGTTAGAAGTTTTCGGCTGTACACATGCACGTTTGTAAATTCGTCACTGTGATGAAACCACCGTCCTCGTCGTTGCCATGACAGCCGATCGAAGCTGCGATCACGAATGCACTGACAAAGTGAAAGTTGAAGTATTTTTCGCAACATGCGGTTTAAACTTAAAATTACAATCACACCTCTTATTGATTGGGGTTATTTAATCATACCTGATCAATTGAATTATCCGAAAACTAACAAAAACATTAAAAAACACAGAATGAAGCCTTCGTGTCAGGCAGTGCAGACACAACGTGGGATCTGTAAACAATGTGACGTCATTGGAATGTACAAGTTGCAACAATGTACAACAATGTATATTTTACATGAATACACTAATGAGCAACAAAACGGGACGCAACATCAACCCACATGCGTAGTTATGCATCATTACGCCCGGTGTACACAAGAATATAATATAACAACTTCATCAATAAGTAACGCCTAATAAAGTAAGCAATCTAAATAAAAACACCATAGGAAATTGATAGTTTGTGTCAGTGTGATCGGTACAGGTTGTTTATTCTGGGGTGATTGCATAAATATTTAAATAAAAGCGTACTTTATGTACATGCACGCAAGTGTACTAATTTACCACAGTAACGCAGTATTGTGCTAATGTAAAATAAGAAAGCCCAACTTCCAGTAAATTTTGTCTGCGAAATATTTATTAGTCCACGGCTGAACCATACAATGATAAATCTGTGTGTTGATTTAAAATTTGCCAAAAAATTGGCATATCTCATGATATCTCATATGGCATAATATAAGAATATTAAAAGCATATCAGTATTTTGGTAAATAAATAAAGAAAAAAAACCCAGTAAAGGTTAAAGATTTGCCATGCGTTTCACCATACACAGGCAACATTCCTTCACGTGAATTTCACGTGATTTTTTTTCACGTGAAATTCACCTGAATTTTATTTTCATATGAAATCCACGTGAATTTTTTCACGTGAAATTCACGTGAATTTTTTCATGTAAATTTCACATGAATTTCACCTGAAGAAATATTGTCGGTGTTTCTGATGAAACTAATGAATAGCAATGATATACATCAGTTGTATGCAATGTGTATACTAGTCAATATAAGATGCTATCATAGAAAAATCATCATTATCGCCCTCCAATGTGCCTTTCTTTTAGTGAAAGGGCATATTACAATATTTTGAAACCCTCTTGTACAACATCCGATTTCTAAATGCACATTTATGAAGAGTATATAACTTGTTGTCAACACACTGAACGTAAAAATCTTCAAACTTTCTGGTGAGTTGTCTTCTCGGTCTACAAACGATTGTAAACGAGCCTACACAGAGCGATCCCATCAGGAACAACGATTGCTGCGACAAAGATGACAAGGATGACAATAGCCACACTTCCAATGACGACACTACTGGGCCGGGAGTCATACACGCTGATGAATTTACGCCTCTGAGAAGATAAGTTTGTCTTGTTCACTGCCAAGACAGCCTTAACCTCACGCAGACTGTCTTCAAGTTCGTGTTGATCAAGTTTCCTCTGCTGTTTCAAAGGACAACATTTAGCGCATGTGCCGTTTTCTACGTCAGCAGTCGTTGATATAACTAGCGTTTCCGACGCCGGATCGGATGACGTCACACTTTCTGCTTCTGTCGTTGGAGTCGTATTTCCAGTAACAGTTGACACCTCCGTTCCTGATGTGGTCCAATATTCAGAGGATTGCAATGATTCTGCATCAGTTCTTTCTCTAATAGATATATTCGTCTGATCGGGCGTTGGTGCTGGAATCGCGGTCATGTTTGAAAAGTCTGAAAAATAGTGCAATTTAAGAAATTCCTGATTTTTTTTTTTTTTTTTTTTCATTTTAAATGGATTATTTTTTATTCAACGACTATTGATGTTAGATCATACATATTTGATTTTGTTGGTTTTCGTTTAAATTGTTCTAAATGAGATATTTCAGTTGGTTAGCTAATCCTTCACTCAATATGTTTTCCTTTTCTTTAAAGGGGCTACACCTCCGACAGAGTGTAATAACTTGTTATAATTTTGACAATAATGACATTAAGTCCATAGAATCATTTTATTAAAGACATTAAAAAAAAATTAAATGTAACGTAATGAAGTCAGGAAATTACGAACGTCTGTAACCTTTCTTAAATGCATATGAAACTTTTTTTGTTTAATTGATGAAAATACGATTTGTCGGGGGTGAAGAACCTTTAACATAAACGACATGAAGTAGTTTTATTATAAAATTTGTGCATACACTGTCGTTCACCATTTTAAAACAGTTTTTATGAAGCTTTTAATATCTCAAAGATATTCTGATTATTCAGATCTATTTCCAAATTTTATATACAAGTTCAGAAAAGATGTAAAATCAATAAGGAATAGAATGATAAATGTGCAGCTAAAACAGCTATATTTTTAACTTGAGGCAATGTCAAAAGAACAAAGGAACTTTTAAAAATAGTGTTCTGTTGGACTAAGAATCTAAATCTATAATGAATCTATATTGGCTGTAATGTAAGTAACACAATAATTACCTCTTTCACAGAGAGCATGATAACGGACAAAGCAGAAAGCGGTGAACATCTCATTGAAGTAAAGGCGGACACATTCTTTTTCAGGACAATTATTAGGTTCAAAGTTCAGGTCGTTCCACTTGGCCCATCTGCCCCATCCATCAAATACCCATTGACTTGCGTAATCTTTCTGCTTGCATGCAAAGGAGCTGTTGAATCTCATACCAATCCAGTACATGCCCTTATCCCTTGAAAGCAACAGACGATGTATTAATGTCATTGGTACAAAATGATGATTAAATATACAAAAAAAAATAAAAAATAAAAAAGTGTACTTGTGTGTGTGTGTATGTGGGGGAGGGGGCGCTGGTTGCGGAGGAGTGTGTTGATGTGAAATTAGTAAGTGTGCTGGTGTGGGGGTGTATGTCATGAGGGGGTGGGGGTGTTAATTGATACTAAAATCGCCTGTCTTTACATTATATATTCATTTAGTTTCTCGGTCACATTAGTATTTTTTATAACTAGGCAGCATAATAAAATATCAATAGATCATCTCCCTAATTGTACAACCCAGCTTTTACAGACACACAATAACTAAACAAAATCATGTTCTATATTTTTTCAAGTATTTATACAATTTGTATCATTTTGATAGGAAAACAATATAAAGCTTATAATAATTCATTTCCCAACACAAGAGTCTGTATGATCTATACCCTTTACAAACTATCTATTAGATGACAAGTTAAAAAAAAAAAGGGGGGGGGGGGGGGCATAAAATTGGAAATGAAGGTTAATTTTTCATTGCTGCATGTAAATATTCACACCTTTCAATCACATCATTCTTTTATCAAATGACACTTACACTTGTTTTTCTTGATATTGCTCGTGTGCCGTGAAGTAGTCCCACTTTTCCTGACTATCCAGAACGATCAGGCGGCAGTTCCTTTCCTCACAGTATTCTTCCGCCGATGTCCAATTCATTCGGTCTTGACTTATTAACAGTTCCGTGAAGAGCGGTAGTCCCTCTGTGATTTATAAAGACAATGACACTTTCTATTCATCATAGATACTGCAAATCAATTATCTATCCTCGGTTTGCTACTTATGGCAAACAATTTCATTCACTGGTTCAATTCACTATCTCTTATTCAGTTTTCAAAAAACAATCTTATCGTAAAAAAATCTTCATATATCAAGATGCTGATTTTGATAAGATGAACAGACATATTTTAGAGAAGGATTGGGATAATTTAATCAATATACATGATACGAATGAATTTAATAATATTTTATGTAATACTGTAAATGATTTAATCAATGAATGTGTACCAAGTAAATATGGATGACTAATGATATCGGATTACTTATAAGACAAAGAAATAGAGTTCATAGGAAAGCAAAAACTACTAATTCCATGCACCATTGGGAAAATTATAGAACTAAGAGAAATGAAATTATTACTAAGATAAGAGAAGCAAAAAACACATATATTGAAAATTTACAAAAGTCACTTTCTGATAAATCTATTCCCCCAATAAATGGTGGAAAATTGCAAGAAATGTCCTTGATATTAACAATAAATCTACATCTATTCCCCCACTATTAAACAACAACACTTTTATACAACATCCATTTGACAAAGCTGAGTGTTTAAATAAATATTTTGTTTCCATATCAACAACATCAGCAAATACTGATCCAATTCCAGAAATTATCCAGAATTCCCCCCCCATTCCATTGACAACATTATTATAACACAGCAGGATGTAAAAGATCAGTTATTCCTCTTAAATAGTAACAAACCTGCTGGACCAGACAATATGATTCCTAAAGTCATAAAAAATCTACTATCATCTATATATGTACCTCTTACTCTTTTATTCAACAAAACTCTTGAAACAGGTGTAATCCCACTTAGCTGGAAAATGGCAAATATTAATGCTATCTTTAAAGGTAAAGGATTAGTCAATGAGGTATCTAACTATAGATCAATCTCTGTAACATCATGTTTTAGTAAAATGTTAGAAAAGATTATTTTTAAATACTTATATAATTACCTCACCACTTATAAAATTATCACTAAGTATCAGTCTGGCTTTACACCCAATGACTCTACTGTAAATCAATTATTGTCTATCTACCATACCAATGTTAAATGTCTTGATCAAAACAAAGAAATTAGATACATATTTTGCGATATTAGTAAGGCATTTGACAGGGTTTGGCATGATGGTCTGGTTTACAAGCTGGAGTTATATGGTATTAAAGGTAATCTTTTAAACTGGTTTAAAAAAAATGTATTACACAGAAAACAGAGAGTTCAAACTGAAGGTTTTGTATCGACATTTGACCCTGTTCAAGCTGGGGTTCCTCAATGCTCAGTCCTCGGACCACTGATGTTTTTAATCTATATTAATGATATTGTTGACTGTGTTTCTAATAAGATAAAACTATTTGCAGATGACACCTCTCTGTATGGTATATGTGATAATAACCCCATTGAAATAGCTCAAAGTCTCACTAATGATCTAATTAATATCAAACAATGGGCTAATAAATGGGATATTAAATTTAATCCTGCTAAGACAGAATCAGTTATATTTTCTAGAAAAAATAATAAAGATCACCCTGCTGTAAATTTTTATGATGAACCAGTTACTGAAAATAAATTACATACACACCTTGGTCTAACACTCAGTGATGATGCCAAGTGGAACCAACACATTTCTAATATATATGATAAAGCTTCAAAAAGAATAAACATTTTAAGATTATTAAAAACTAAAATTGATAGGAAGTCTCTAACAACCATATATACATCCTACATTAGGCCAATTATTGAATATGCCGATGTTGTTTGGGATAACTGTTCACAAATACAAAAAAAATCTCTTAGAATCAATTCAATTAGATGCTGCTAGATTAATTACTGGTTTACGCAAAGGTACTTCACATGAAAAACTATATACAGAATTAGGGTGGGAATCATTGAGTTGCAGAAGGCAAAAACACAAACTTATCTTAATGTTCAAAATATTAAATAATGAAACCCCAGATTACTTAAGAGAAATTATTGAACCATATATTCATGATGAAACCTTAGTTAGATATCCACTCCGTACAGTTCGATTATTTGACCCCCCTTTATGTCGTACAGTAACTTATTTTGAAAGTTTTTTCCCATCTGTGTTAAATGAAATGAATAGACTCGCTCCTGAAATCAGTAATATTCACTCCACTAATCAATTTAAAAAACTTTAAAATAACAATCACCATATTATATCCACTACAACTGATGTATTTAAATATTCTGGCCGGCGTGATATAAACATTATTCTATGCCAATTAAGAAACAATGTAAGTAATCTAAATTACGACCGTTTTAATGATCATCTAATTGAATCTCCAATGTGTCAATGCAATCAATCTGTTGAAACTATATCACATTATTTCTTTGAATGTAATTTATATCAAAATCTTCGTCTAGTACTTTTACAACATTTAAATCATCCACATCATAATCATTTATGTACCAATGTCATTGTCAATGGATGTACTCTTTGTAATAATATTCAAAATTTTAGCATCTTGACACATGTCTCAAATTTCATCCTGCAATCAAAGAGATTTTGAAATCATGTCTGATGTATAATGATCTAATATTTTTAATATTTCTTTTTAACACCTGGTGACTCAAATTATACAGCAATATAATTAAATAATTAAATAGACATCTAAATACATGTTTAGAATATGTAATATGAAATTGAGTGAACAATGTCTATTTATTCTTGATTACCAAATATACTTGATTAATGTAATAATGAACTCTGGGCAGTCTATTAACAATTTATATTCTGTTAATCTATTTTATCTATAACCTTATTTGTTTGTGCTTATATGTAAGTGAGGTAATTCCTATAAGGGTCTTTTTGAAACAATCATTTTATTTTCAAGAGTTGGTGTAACTCTACTAACGTAATATGTTTCTATGGGATGAAATTGAATTTTGATCCTCTTCAGTGGATGGCTTGTGTGTTAAACATATGGACTTTATGGCCTGTATCTGTTGGGGGAATAAACTCAATATCATCATATAGATACACCTACTTTACAAAATACACTATGTTTGAATATTCATTTAGTAAATAATAAAGCAATTAGCTAAACTAAATATCCTAAGGGTTACTATTTAATGTTAAAATTAATAAATCCTTGTAATTATTAAGGAATTACCTCCCCTGATACCCTCACCAACCTTCCATATATGTATATAGGTCTGTGTTTGTTTACCATCTGTTAATTATAAGGAAAGGACTGATGTCCAATCCTATTGACTTAACATCATGTCAATAAAATATGTTGAAATTGAATCATATTTATAATAGTCATGTTTCTCCTTTCCTCTTTGTTTGTAAACATTAATAATATTTCGTCATATGTGGTATTCACCTAAAGTATATTTATTGTTCTGACCTGGGATTTTACTTTGTAGGTTTCTCAAAACAGGCATGCCTGGATGTCGTTATGTATTTTACAGACTCATAATGGTGACATCATTCGGTTTTCAGAGACTTTATGAAGTAAAGCATAGGACGGGTATTTTATCTACGGAAACGTGTTATTCTCCCTTTGAAACCAGTAGTAAAAAATGCTCGGGTTAAGCAATGAAAAGTCATGCTATAGTAATTATAATAGATATGCAAGCCACAGCAATATAGTTCAAATTTTATATTTGCATTTAATTCTCCTCTTATAAGTAATTATTATCATCAACATGGCTACAACGATATCGCATTATCATCGAATCACACTTATACTCAACGGGTTTATTTGGTTGTATTGTCACATGAAATAGAGTTAATTGGAATTAGACCTAAAGCCAAGATTAGAAAGTATACCGACGTTTCCTAGATCAAACATATAGAGGATATCTAACAGTGTCTTCAGTAATACCAAATATATTTCACGAGTGGGGCTAATATTTTGATATTTTTCACGAGTGCGCAACACTGTTAGATATTCTGTTTATTACATTTTTTATCAACGAAAACCCTACCCCGTATGCTAACAAGGACTACAGCGATAATTTGTAAACAAAAAAGTAGTTTCCACTGTCCACTAGTGAAAAATATGATATTCACTAGTGAACAATGTCACTTTTATAGAATGAATATTTTTTTTATATTTCACTGGTAAAAATGTAATAAATACTGGTATGCTACTGCAATGCCTATTTATCATTGTATAAGACATTTATCATATCTTGAAAATGTTGACTAACTTGAGATCAACTGCCTTACTTTGCAAAAGAAACGACCATAGTGTCACTAGCATCACAACAGCCATTGGTTTTCTTCCACAGATATCCATGCTAACGGTATGTAATATGCGTTCTATGTGTTCTATGTAATAAACACCACAAAATCCATTAGTTGTTCTGCCCAGTTGTCTAAGATAACGGTACGTAATGTGTATTCTATGTAATCAACACCACAACATCCATTAGTTGTCCTGCACAGTTGTCTAAGATAACGGTACGTAATGTGTATGTAATCAACACCACAACATCCATTAGTTGTTCTGCCCAGTTGTCTAAGATAACGCTACGCTATATGTATTCTACATTTTTGTCATAAATATCACGACATCCCTTGGTAGTAAGGTATATGTGTCTCATGGGACATTGCCTTTTAATATCTACGCTATTATAACAGTTTTATGTTTCGTACACTTTTGTTGAAATGAATTATTAATTTCTTTTATAAAAATATCTTACACATCAAGCAATTGATATGAAGTATGTTATTTTAGCTGAAAGTATAAAGCAAAATTCAGCATTGACACTTCTGTTAAATGAAATCATCAAAAAGTCAAACATTTACCCTGCTACAGAAGAAATCACACAAATAGGTAACATTTAATGTCAATGTACAAAGTGAGATTGATATCGAGAAAATAATGACCATAATACCTCCCTGTATATCGCTCGAAGCCATGTGTTGTTAATTACTTCGTCAGCATTCGTTATTTGTCACGAACATTGTGGTAATGGTGGGGATACAGGAATGTTGCTTTTGTTGTGCAGGTGACCGAGTAGATATATAATGTACAAAAATGCATAATATGCCGATAATAGCAGGTGTAGTCTACGATCACGCGAGTGAGGTACGTAAATACGTCCGTGTACTAGCTTGACCATGTGTAGACTACGCCGATAATGGTCACGCACGGCTGAATATAAACTCCGGGACGATGTGACATAAACACAATTGCTTAGAGATGTCAGCTCGTCACGTACATTCACAACACTATCTTTAAAATGAGAAATGTTTTGTTTTTTTTTTATTTTTTTTTTTTGAAATTGAGAAATGTTCGTTTATCAGAGCGCCTATTAAATGGGAACATATTTTTCTCTATTTTAAAATTAGGATATTCTCTTTTATCAGACAGCTTGGTTTTGAAACTAAAGGTATTGGTTACCTTTTATGTAATGATCGAGTTATGTCATGTATACTATATTTCCTTGATTTCGAAATGCATGTTATGTTCACACGGTCAATACTGTGAATTGATAGACTTAGCTGTGCAATAAGAGTGGCAATCAAAAATGATTGTTGTAATT